>NW_027281046.1:0-90388 GCF_046629955.1 Centroberyx affinis | reverse complement strand
GGTTGCTTTGAGCAGATTCTTTAGGGAAGTTTTTCCTCCATTTTCTATGTGCTAGCTGGGGATGGGCCTCCATTAAAACACTTTAATAAGATGTAGCCCCAACCTCGCTTCTCCACACAAATCCAAAATAACATAATGACCACAAAAATCGAGTTTAACTGGATACTTTGATGCTTGTTTTGTTCAAAAAAGGCAAAGCCAAAGTGCTGTATACATTTATTGAAACATTTAAGAAATAATTAGCTTACTGTATATTCATTTTAAAACAATAAATCTAATAACATTCTCAAAAATATTAATATACAAATGTTTAAAGATTGCTAACAACCTCATATTCCAAAATTAGTTTAATTCCATTCCAAGAGCATGGTCACACTTTCAAACTGTGGATATTTTATTTTGAACAATTCTATTCAAATGAGAATTTGAAGATTCTTGTATATTTGTCATAATTGTATAATGTGTTCATAGAATACCTAAAACACATTATCCATGATCCATTATTAAGCACAGCATCTCATCATTTATGTCACTTCCATGTAATGTTTTTGTTTTCTCAATTTTCACTGGAAAAACTACTGGAAATTCACAACCGCATGTATCAAACCGTTCTTGCACTTTTCACAGAAACACTAGTCCTCAGCTGTGATGAATGTCATGGCCAAGCCAGCTGCCTGGAGTTGCCTGTCAGACAGGAGCGAGGCGACACCTTCACCAGCCAGGCCTTCTCTTGTGTCTGTAAGGACGGCTTCGTAGGTGATGGCCTCGCCTGTTACAGTACAAAACTCTGCAGTGACTCCTCCTGCTGTCGCCAAGGTTACCGCTGGTCACCAGAGAACGGCTGCGTGGACATTGACGAGTGCTCCCTCCCAGACCCGCCCTGCACCCACCCTCAGCTCTGTCAGAACACACCTGGCTCCTTCGAATGCCTGGTGCCTCCCTCCAATGCCAGATCGAGCCACGACTCGGGCACCGATCCCCGCTCTGTTCAGTTCCACTGTGGCGGCATGCCTTGTCCATTAGGCACGGACTGCACCCGTGTCAATGGGACCCTCCTCTGCGTAGACCCTTGTGAGCACTACACCGTACTGGATGACGCCTGGCGTGCAACAGATAACAGATTAAATGGTGTCCCACACTGTGACCAACATGTTAACTGGCAAGGATGGTATCGCCTGTTCCTGGGGCAAACCAGTGCTCATATACCAGAGAGATGTGTGGATAAATACATGTGTGGAACCGACGCTCCTCTATGGATAAGAGACCCTCATCCCACACATTCAGATGAAATTGTACAACGCAGCGTCTGCGGCCACTGGAACGGCGACTGCTGCTACTTTCCCTCAACTCCTATCCATGTCAAATACTGTTATGAAAACTACTATGTCTACAAGCTTGTGATGCCAGACTATTGCTCTCTTGCTTACTGTGCAGGTATCACTCCAATACAAATATTTACATACTAATTTCATCTATTCATTTTAATGTTACAAGAAAATACATAATATCTATTCCATATCCAAAACCATTGGAGAAATTGTTCTCCGTCTGAACTGTATGAACACTTGTCAACTATGACACATTAATTGTTGCACTGCTTGTTTTTCATTTTGAATAGAAGTCAACATGACAGCACCTCCAACAAGACCTCCAACAAGACCTCCAACGGCAACTCCTTCAAGACCATCGGCCACTGCCACCACTCAACACCACCAGACGCCAGCAGACAACAGCACAGCAGCTGAGGGGCAGGTCCGCCTGGCCGATGGAGGGAACAGCTCCTGCTCTGGCAGAGTGGAGATCTTCCACCGTGGACAGTGGGGGACGGTGTGTGATGATGACTGGGATCTGGTTGATGCCCAGGTGGTGTGTAGACAGCTGGGTTGCGGCAGGGTCCTGTCAGCGCCACAGAATGCACGTTTTGGACAGGGCAGAGGGCCCATCTGGCTGGATGATGTCAGGTGCTCAGGCGGAGAATCGAAGCTCACAGAGTGCAGCCACCGAGGGTTCGGATCCCACAACTGTGGTCACCAAGAGGATGCTGGTGTCGTCTGTGAAGGTAAATACAAATATGTACAGCTGCAGGAATTACTGTCTCATTATGCCTGTGACAAGCTGACTGTTGCATATCTTCTAGTTGAAAGGATTTTCTTTGCCACCTGTTATAGAAGCACGATTACTCTAGTCTGCACCATACATTGCTGTCTGCAGACTGTACTAAATTGTTATTGTCCTCATCTGTGAGCAGAAGCTGTCCAATGTAGTTTTTCAATGATGTCATCATCTTGATGAAGTCCATCTTTAACCTGTCTCTCCTATCAACAACATTGCGTTTGTTTTTCTCTGTCAGCCGGTTCTCCAGTGAGGCTGGTCAACAGTTATTCTGATGACCGCTGTTCTGGCAGAGTGGAGGTCTACCATGTCGGCCAGTGGGGGACGGTGTGTGACGATGCCTGGGACCTGAATGATGCCCAGGTGGTGTGTAGACAGCTGGGCTGCGGCAGGGCGCTGTCAGCACCATCTATGGCACATTTTGGCCAAGGCAGTGGACCGATCTGGTTGGATGATGTTGACTGTTCAGGAAATGAGCCATCGATAACAGACTGTAGACATCAAGGGTTTGGGTCCCACAACTGTGGTCACAATGAAGACGCTGCTGTGATCTGTGAAGGTAAATGTGTCTGCATTCTTTAAGTACACTATAGTTGTTATTGCTCACGTATAACTGGTGAATTTACTTTATCTGTGAGCATTCATTTAAACCACACAGAGTGGACATCATCTTGCAGCACAATAAGCCAAATTTACAGTAAAAAGAATAGATTGTGTTAAGAACATCATTACTAGATGGAGTTCAGAGAAAGTGGCACCTATGCACAAAATAATCAGGAAGAACTACTGTGGAGAGACGGGGCATTTCTTTGTTAATTTTGGTGGCAGTGGGGCCTGCCGATGGCTTGTGGGTTCACAGAGATTTTTCTTTCGGTTCGACCAGCAGGCAACACCACAGTTACTACAGACGCACCGCCAACAGTCGCCGCCACCACTCAGGTGATAGCCGGCCCCAGCAGCACAACACCAGCAGACAACAGCACAGCAGCTGAGGGGCAGGTCCGCCTGGCCGATGGAGGGAACAGCTCCTGCTCTGGCAGAGTGGAGATCTTCCACCGTGGACAGTGGGGGACGGTGTGTGATGATGACTGGGATCTGGTTGATGCCCAGGTGGTGTGTAGACAGCTGGGTTGCGGCAGGGTCCTGTCAGCGCCACAGAATGCACGTTTTGGACAGGGCAGAGGGCCCATCTGGCTGGATGATGTCAGGTGCTCAGGCGGAGAATCGAAGCTCACAGAGTGCAGCCACCGAGGGTTCGGATCCCACAACTGTGGTCACCAAGAGGATGCTGGTGTCGTCTGTGAAGGTAAATACAAATATGTACAGCTACCGGAACTGATGTATTTATGTGACAAGCTAACTGTTGCATAACTTCTAGCTGAAAGGATTTTCTTTTCCACCTTTTATAGAATTTGGATTGCTCTATACCATACATTCCTATCTGCAGAATGCATCAAATGGTCGTTGCCATTTGCAAGCAGGAAGCTGTCCGATGTAATTTTTCAATGATGTCATCATCTTGATGAAGTCCATCTTCAACCTGTCTCTCCTATCAACAACATTGTGTTTAATGTTTTTCTCTGTCAGCTGGTTCTCCAGTGAGGCTGGTCAACGGTTATTCTGATGACCGCTGTTCTGGCAGAGTGGAGGTCTACCATGTCGGCCAGTGGGGGACGGTGTGTGACGATGCCTGGGACCTGAATGATGCCCAGGTGGTGTGTAGACAGCTGGGCTGCGGCAGGGCGCTGTCAGCACCATCTATGGCACATTTTGGCCAGGGCAGTGGACCGATCTGGTTGGATGATGTTGACTGTTCAGGAAATGAGCCATCGATAACAGACTGTAGACATCAAGGGTTTGGGTCCCACAACTGTGGTCACACTGAAGACGCTGCTGTGATCTGTGAAGGTAAATGTGTCTGCATTCTTTAAGTACACTATAGTTGTTATTGCTCACGTATAACTGGTGAATTTACTTTATCTGTGAGCATTCATTTAAACCACACAGAGTGGACATCATCTTGCAGCACAATAAGCCAAATTTACAGTAAAAAGAATAGATTGTGTTAAGAACATCATTATTAAATGGAGTTTAGAGAAAGTGGCACATGTGCACAAAATAATCAGGAAGAACTACTGTGGAGAAACGGGGCATTTCCTTGTTAATTTTGGTGGCAGTGGGGCCTGCCGATGGCTTGTGGGTTCACAGAGATTTTTCTTTCGGTTCGACCAGCAGGCAACACCACAGTTACTACAGACGCACCTCCAACAGTCGCCGCCACCACTCAGGTGATAGCCGGCCCCAGCAGCACAACACCAGCAGACAACAGCACAGCAGCTGAGGGGCAGGTCCGCCTGGCCGATGGAGGGAACAGCTCCTGCTCTGGCAGAGTGGAGATCTTCCACCGTGGACAGTGGGGGACGGTGTGTGATGATGACTGGGATCTGGTTGATGCCCAGGTGGTGTGTAGACAGCTGGGTTGCGGCAGGGTCCTGTCAGCGCCACAGAATGCACGTTTTGGACAGGGCAGAGGGCCCATCTGGCTGGATGATGTCAGGTGCTCAGGCGGAGAATCGAAGCTCACAGAGTGCAGCCACCGAGGGTTCGGATCCCACAACTGTGGTCACCAAGAGGATGCTGGTGTCGTCTGTGAAGGTAAATACAACAAATATGTACAGCTGCAGGAATTACTGTCTCACTATGTCTGTGACAAGCTGACTGTTGCATATCTTCTAGTTGAAAGGATTTTCTTTGCCACCTGTTATAGAAGCATGATTACTCTAGTCTGCACCATACATTGCTGTCTGCAGACTGTACTAAATTGTTATTGTCCTCATCTGTGAGCAGAAGCTGTCCAATGTAGTTTTTCAATGATGTCATCATCTTGATGAAGTCCATCTTCAACCTGTGTCTCCTATCAACAACATTGTGTTTAATGTTTTTCTCTGTCAGCTGGTTCTCCAGTGAGGCTGGTCAACGGTTATTCTGATGACCGCTGTTCTGGCAGAGTGGAGGTCTACCATGTCGGCCAGTGGGGGACGGTGTGTGACGATGCCTGGGACCTGAATGATGCCCAGGTGGTGTGTAGACAGCTGGGCTGCGGCAGGGCGCTGTCAGCACCATCTGTGGCACATTTTGGCCAGGGCAGTGGACCGATCTGGTTGGATGATGTTGACTGTTCAGGAAATGAGCCATCGATAACAGATTGTAGACATCAAGGGTTTGGGTCCCACAACTGTGGTCACAATGAAGACGCTGCTGTGATCTGTGAAGGTAAATGTGTCTGCATTCTTTAAGTACACTATAGTTGTTATTGCTCACGTATAACTGGTGAATTTACTTTATCTGTGAGCATTCATTTAAACCACACAGAGTGGACATCATCTTGCAGCACAATAAGCCAAATTTACAGTAAAAAGAATAGATTGTGTTAAGAACATCATTACTAAATAGAGTTTAGAGAAACCGGCACCTATGCACAAAATAATCAGGAAGAACTACTGTGGAGAGACGGGGCATTTCTTTGTTAATTTTGGTGGCAGTGGGGCCTGCCGATGCCTTGTGGGTTCACAGAGATTTTTCTTTCGGTTCGACCAGCAGGCAACACCACAGTTACTACAGACGCACCGCCAACAGTCGCCGCCACCACTCAGGTGATAGCCGGCCCCAGCAGCACAACACCAGCAGACAACAGCACAGCAGCTGAGGGGCAGGTCCGCCTGGCCGATGGAGGGAACAGCTCCTGCTCTGGCAGAGTGGAGATCTTCCACCGTGGACAGTGGGGGACGGTGTGTGATGATGACTGGGATCTGGTTGATGCCCAGGTGGTGTGTAGACAGCTGGGCTGCGGCAGGGTCCTGTCAGCGCCACAGAATGCACGTTTTGGACAGGGCAGAGGGCCCATCTGGCTGGATGATGTCAGGTGCTCAGGCGGAGAATCGAAGCTCACAGAGTGCAGCCACCGAGGGTTCGGATCCCACAACTGTGGTCACCAAGAGGATGCTGGTGTCGTCTGTGAAGGTAAATACAAATATGTACAGCTGTAGGAATTACTGTCTCATTATGCCTGTGACAAGCTGACTGTTGCATATCTTCTAGTTGAAAGGATTTTCTTTGCCACCTGTTATAGAAGCACGATTACTCTAGTCTGCACCATACATTGCTGTCTGCAGACTGTACTAAATTGTTATTGTCCTCATCTGTGAGCAGAAGCTGTCCAATGTAGTTTTTCAATGATGTCATCATCTTGATGAAGTCCATCTTTAACCTGTCTCTCCTATCAACAACATTGCGTTTGTTTTTCTCTGTCAGCCGGTTCTCCAGTGAGGCTGGTCAGCAGTTATTCTGATGACCGCTGTTCTGGCAGAGTGGAGGTCTACCATGTCGGCCAGTGGGGGACGGTGTGTGACGATGCCTGGGACCTGAATGATGCCCAGGTGGTGTGTAGACAGCTGGGCTGCGGCAGGGCGCTGTCAGCACCATCTATGGCACATTTTGGCCAGGGCAGTGGACCGATCTGGTTGGATGATGTTGACTGTTCAGGAAATGAGCCATCGATAACAGACTGTAGACATCAAGGGTTTGGGTCCCACAACTGTGGTCACAATGAAGACGCTGGTGTTATTTGTGAATGTAGGTTCTCTTGTTTTTTTCTTTTGGAATGTATTGATATAAGACATTGAAAATAAATGCTATAAGTCAAGGTTTAAGGATCTGCCTTCAACAATGCTCTCACTTTGGTCTCACTTATCATCTTTTCTTGTTTCTCTCCCACTTCCTCTTTCTTTTTCCTTTCTTTGTTGACCTCATATCTCTCTCTTTAGTGCAGCGCCCTCCACTGCAGGCTTCTCAGCTTGTTTGTGGGCATGACCAGCTCCAAATAGGTCTGCGTTTGACTAGCCTGGCCTCCTCTGACTTGAACGCGCTCTCTGGTCACCTGGCACACCGCCACTGCTCCGACTTTAGTGTGCGTGACGGGACAGTGTGGTACCAAGTGGAGCGCCGGGCAGGCATCTGTGGAAACACACTGAGGGTGAAGATTTGACCACTGACTACTGCCTGTTCTTATCTGATTATTTTGGAAGTGAATTCTATTCTATTCTATTCTATTCTATTCTATTCTATTCTATTCTATTATATCCCACCTTACTGTGTGGTTGGGAAAAGGTGAAGTTACAGGAATTACAGAAAAGTGTGTACAGTCATGCACTAGATTAACCATATTTATGACATTCTAATGTATTTTTAATTGTAGTGTTTATTCCTGCAGCGTTCATTATTACAACTACTAACATGATTTATTGATCCGCATATGGAAGCTTTCTTTTCACTTGCTCGCCTGCAGGGAGGTCAGAGTTCAGGGTCAGCAATAGAACAATCCTCAGGATCTGGCAGATGTTTTCCAACACAAGGTCTTGAACCCAGGTTTCTCTAACCACTTGGCCATGCTGCTGCTTAGTACTGAGTCTCTAGCTGACCTGATCCTTCAGTTCACTGATCATTCAATCAACCTCTGTCTTTCAGACCAACAGCACCCATGCCATCTACTCCAACAATTTATTTGTCTACCCTGTAAACAACGTATCCCTGGCCCTTCCTGTCAGTGTTCCCTTCTCCTGTGCCTATCCCCTGGACATAGAGACCAGCCTGGATGTGGCTGTCAGACCGTACCTAGTGTAAGTAGTCTTTTCTAATTTTTGTTCATGACTGTGACTACACACTCAAATGTCCTACTCAAGTAGAAGTACTGTTATTTTGTTGATATTTTACTTAAGTAGAAGTAAAAGTACTGGTGTAAAAGTCTACTTAAGTAAAAGCAATAAGTAGCTCATTTAAAATGTACTCAGAGTAAAGTTACATTTTAGAAAAGAGAACAGTTTTAGATGTGATCTTTCCCATGCAATTCTAAAAGGACGAGAGTACAGAGGTCAAACTAGATTCCTTTTAATAAAATAAAATAAAGTGCGAAAACAAAGTAAAGCCAGATTATTATTCTTCTTTATTCTTCCCAGATTATTCTTCTCTTTGCTGACTGACTTTACACTACGAATGGCTGCACAATTGGCCTATTTACGGTGCTGATGTGCTGATGAAGAGCCACAAAATTTGTACCCTGTAATGGATGTGATTTAAAATGTAGCTAAGTACAATACTTCAGTATAAACATACTTAAGTAAAAGTTAAATTACTGACTTCAACAAATACTTGCATACTTTTTTGTGTACAGAAGTACGCAAAAAAGCTACTCAATTATAGTAACATGAGTAAATATAATTAGTTACTTCCACCCATGATAATAACATAATAATATAATACTTCAAAATCTGAACAGTATTTTGTATGATTGTCTTTGTCCATCTGCCACTAAGATTGGTTGTCATCATAAACAAAAAGCCATGTGGGAAAATACATTTCTAAGTGTCATGTTTTCTTGACAGCCTCGCAGGTGGCATTTCTGGCTCGGGTACCAAAGCCAGAGCCTCCATGTCTCTGTTCCGCACCTCCAGCTACACAGAGCCGTACCCGGCCGGCCAGGTCTCCCTGCCTGTGGGCTCCGCTCTGTACGTGGGCGTGTCTGTGGAGGAAAGCGACCCGAGCTTTGTGGTTGTTCTGGAGGACTGCTATGCCACTCACTCCTCCAACCCTGATGACCCTATGAGATACTCTCTCATTCAGAACAAGTATGTCTCCCTCTTAAAGGATAGGTTCATTGATTTTGGACCTATATATAATTTGTCTCTTACATATGTGTAATACTTGGACCCGCAGGTTGAAACGTTGAGCTCAGATTTCTAGCTTCTTGCTGCTAACAATGAGTCCGGATGGGGTTTGTCAAAATATCTCCAAAAACCAGCACAAAGACCAACCAACATATCCGGCGGCTCCATGTGCAATTGTTTACAATTCGACCTGATCATCCACAAAACCAGATCACGCCACACTTTCATCCCACAGCAGTCTGTGCTGCAGCAGAGAAAAATAGATCCATTATTTCCTGATGAAAGTGTGAGTAATGGCGGAATTGTGTCATGTTTCTCAACTCCCCTGTGGAGCCTACAAATGTCTTTTTTGGAGACCTAGTCTAGTCTTGTTTATATAGCCCTTTATCACAAGCATGTCTCAAAAGGCTTTACATAGCATCATATACAGTTATGTCATATGCATACTACATCATATATACATATGACATATACACATCATATACTACACACAATTTAGGGCAATTTAGGGTCTTCAATTCACCTGAGCTGAGGGAGGAAACCCACACAAACACAGGGAGAACCTGCAAACTCCACACAGAAAGGACCGGGGCGGAGATTCAAACTCACAACCTTCTTGCTGTGAGGCAACAGTACTAACCACTGAGCCACCGTGATATTTTGACAAACTTCATTTGGACTCATTGTTAGCAGCAAGAGGCCTGGCAACGGCAGCTGACTCTGGAGCCAATATTGTCTGCAGGTCCAAGTAGCCTAGGTAGCCTAAGTAAGGGACAAATTATATATCGGTCCACAATCACCAGCCAGATCTTCAGCAGAGGTTTGTGCCAAAAGAGAATGGAAAAGAATGAAAGCATGAAAGATGTGATTGAGTGTGGCGGTCTGTCCTCTCTGCCAGGTGTCCCAGTGACCGTCGACAGGTGACAGTGGATGAGAGCGGCTCGTCCCGCCGGGCTCGTTTCTCTGCCCTGCTCTTCCTGTTAGAGAGAGACTACCAGGACGTCTTCCTCCACTGCAGCCTCAGCCTGTGTGACCGGAGGAGCTCCTCCTGCACCCCTGTGAGTCACACACTAATCCTCTCACTTAGTCACTGGCATCAATCAATAATCAGTGCCACTTTGTGAAACATTTGGTTTTGGTGGTCTCCCTTAATCTTTCCACCCACCTCACAGGTTTGCTTGAGAAGGGCATATCGCTCTGTTTCCACATCTGCACCCATCAAGCCCCTCACCGTTGGACCAATCACCTGTGAGTATGAAATACAATCTGGTATTGATCAGGGTTGATGTCTCAGTATTGTGAACTATTGCAGTAACCATAACCATGTTTTTTTTTTCTTTCTTCCGGATCTTCAGGGAAAAACACACTGGAGTGAGCTGGTAGACAATCACATTTCACTTTGTAATGATATTATTTTGATCTCAGATGTCTTTTGATTCATAATACAACAGAAAAAAAAAAAAAAAACTGGGATTACATTATATGATTAAATCACATCACCCTGTTGTATCGTTTCTGTTACTATGCATGTACAGTATACCGTATATTGGATCTGTTTTAGCTCACTAGCAACTTTATTTCTAAACCACATGAAATATATATATTTTTTATCTTTGTATTTTTTGTGGAATTAAACAATAATCAAAAGGAATCTACTACATGATTTATATTAAAAATGAATGAGCAAACAACATTTCTGCTTCTTGAAGTTTATTCTCAAACAAATTTAAAATCATGTTCAATCAGTCGGTTGATCAAAACACGATCCTAACAAATTTTAAATATTGAGAGATATTTCTGTAAAAACATCAACAACAAACACAAACAAGGGCATGTGTGGCAAAATTTAGTTTAGTTTTTAGATTAGTTTAGTTGATAAAACATGAAAGTGTTGTGATAAAATGCAATACAGCAATAAAATGCAATGATAAATGGTGAGATAAAAACCCATAAGTGCTTATAAAAACATCTCACCTCAAAAACAAATGAAAGTAACAAACCAACAATATAAATCAAAACAAACAAAAAAATCAAGATGACAAGCAAAGACAAGAATTTGGATAAAGGAATCGAAAAGACAATTTAAAAATATAGCCGTAAGCGGCCATTGCGTGGTTCAAGCAAATTAGACCAGTTTGAGCTACACTGCACAGGGCACATTCACACACAACAACATTGTCATGCTGGAGGGGAGGGCCCCCACACCCCAACCTTCAGCTGGTCCCCGCCCAATGTAGACACAATTACACTACTGCATTATAGGCCATGCCCACTTTCACCAATCATGACCAAGCTTAAGATTTTAACTATTACATGGTCCTAGAGCATGTGCACAAAATTTCATGCAATTTCAGCAATTGCATTAGCAGATGTGCCTTTGTGGCACCGCCTAAATGCCATTGCAAACATACTTGTTATCCTCTTATGAACAAGTTCACCAACTTTTGTGTTGATTGCACGAATGGTCTTTGAGTTATGGCCACTTCTGTGTTAGGCCACGCCCATTGCAATGTTCATTCACTTGTGGCATATTTGTTGTCGGATTTTACTGGAAAATAGTTACAAAGTGTATCTCAAGGTCATCTGGCTATGTACCAAGTTTAGTGTTGATATGTGAAAAACTGAAAAAGCCTTAGGGAAAATTATGCAAATTAGCGAAAAATCTATATAGGCGGATGGTGGTTGAATGGGCAAATTTGTAGAGCACACTCTGGAGAATTTGTGAACCAGGTTTTGCATCAGTTGGCCTCATGGTTTGTAACTTACAGCCTTTCAAAGGCGTACATTTTGGAAGTTCCACCAGGGAATTTACCCTTTCATTTGGGTTTTTTTTTTTAAATAGCAGCCTACCAAACTGATGTTAAACGAGGATGGGGTGTTTTAAGGGAAAAATTATGTTTAACTGAAAATATAATAAATTTTTTTTGTCTATACTGTGGTTATATGCCTTATTGATGATCACAGACTGGAGGTCATATACTCACCTTTTGCATTTACAACTACATGGCCGGTCCTACTCTACTCTGTGGTGCATGAAATTGCATGGTATCCAATTTGCCTTCAGAGAGGAGGTAGAGTGCGCGAAGGGGGCGTGGCTTGAACCGCACTTTTTGAAGGATGGACCCAGACACAAATAGAAAGACTTGCTGGCTAAGAGAGGGCGGGGTCTCGGGCTGCCAATGTTTTCCACTCGGGTCTAGGGTTCAGGGTTAGGGTTTTCCGCTCGGACGGACGCAGTTTATTGAAAATCCCCCCCAAAACTTCACTGTGCCAACAGTCGTCGTCATGTCCAACAACAACGCCAGCAACAACCTGATCATCGCGCAAAGGGCCGTTAAGCAACTTCGGTTAGAGGCCAGCGTCCGGAGGATCAAGGTATGAACCCCTGAACACTGACAGGCAAACACGGAAGACGTAACGTTAGCTGTTGAATGGCGGAGACAAACCAAACTCTTGCAGCAATGTTACATATTTGACATATTAGGTTTATCATAGTGGTCTGCGAAATTGAAACACATGACACGGAAGCGTTTACAGACAGCCTAAACTCTGTTCTGCCCGCCAACTGCTGTAGTGTTACACAAGTTTAGCAGTTACGTTAGGTTTCTTCCGTGTACCAACAGCAATCTACTGTCTGTTGTGGGGAAACCATAACCAGTATGATGTGCGAAATGATCGAGAGAAATGACACAGGTTCAACAATTCAGCTAGTGTTAATTATCTAAAAGAAACAACTCGACGTTTACAAAAAAAAAAAGGTACACATAATTCAAATCAGAATTCATAGTTATATAACGCTTTCTTCCGAATTGTGTTCTTGTTTATCTTTTGTATTGGAAAGCTAGCTACCGCTGCTGTTGCTTGCAAATGTTATGCAAAAGACTTAACAGTAGAGTAAGCAAGTCAGCCTGCCTGTGCATTAAATATCCATGATAGTGAGGCTGTGGCTGTTTTACTTACACACACACACACACACACACACACACACACACAGCATCATCAGATCTTGTCTGGCTCTGTAGGTGTCCCAGGCTGCTGCTGACTTGAGAAACTTCTGTCTGCAAAATGCCTCCAAGGACCCTCTCCTGGTCGGGGTCCCCTCCAGTGATAATCCCTTCAGACCCCCCAAGTCCTGCTCGCTCTTCTGAGGTAGGACATTTTACTGTGCATAGGCTTCATCTGGGGAATTGTGCTATAGGATTACATTAAATGGTAACGTGGTGAGGTGTAGATAATGGGTTGTTTGATAATCAATAACTGGTTTTAATTGTTTTGTAAATTATGTATATTTCCTTATTATCTCTTTCTTTCTCTCCCTCTGCAGCAGAAAGCAACATGGAGGATTTCTGAACTTTATTTGTCAAAGGCTTTCTTCACTTCTACTTGATATCGCTGTAGATCTACCAGCAGCTCCTCTTGGGATGATGGGACATGGGGCTGATGGGTTAGGGGGAATTGGTCCACTTGTTTTTGCCAAGACTAATGGTATCATAACTCCCATTTGTTACATTCTAAGCAGTGCCAAACTTTACATGTTTAAAAAAAACTGGGCAGAAATTGTTATTGACACAAACTAAGGCATTCTTGATTTAGCCAGTACTAAACATGTCCATGTCCAACAGTGTCTGTCTCCAATGTGGGAAATTCAGCCAATGTTATTGGCTACAGCATGTAAAACTTCATGAGTTTTGTGAAGCAGTTGGGGAAAGAATCAAACACTTCAAACCAGGTGCTATTCAGAATAAGGACATGTTGTGTCATGCATACACTGTATTTCATGTTACTTTACTGTATAATACACTACAGATTTCCGTTAGAGGAAGACTTAACTGTGTGAATGTGGCCAACAGAGGTACTGACACATTTCTGAATGCTTTTTGAGCTAACTACTATCCATATACTGTATGTAACAGTAAATGTATTACTACTATTCCCAGGTACAAAATCAATGGTACAGAGACATTAACCCTACCAGGTGCCAGCCACGATGCTGTTCCCTGTCATTATAGTGACATGATTGTCAATTTGCCTTTCATCCCGTCCATTTTTGTGTATATATTTAATGGCCTGTTAGTGCATTCCACTGAGGAGGTTGCTTTTTTAGCCTATTTGTTACTATTTTTAATTTAAAGAAAAGCAAGACTAATATAATAGTATAAACATATTTGGATTATGATACATGGTAAAGAAGGTAATGCATTTAACTGCAGATACACTCATGGCCATACAGCACAAGTTCTCCTTTTAAAACCTCCAGATCTTGTTAATATTCATTGAATTATGTTGTTATGATTTATTGGATTAACCATTTTCCACACTGGAATCATATTCCTTCTGACCAAAACTGCCGTAAACAGTTTTTAATACTGTTAATCTGCCTTAACTTTGCTACTGTGGGCGACTTTTCAGACATTAAATAACTTTTCTGGACATTTATGAATTGTTGTGTATGACTGTTGAATCTCTATAATTTGTGCAAATTGCTTGAAGATATACAGACTTCATGCCTTAAAGGGAAGAGATAACTCCTCTATTCACTTTGAGTATTGAATACCTTCAGTGTCACCACCAAAACATTCACCATACATGAACTGTCACAGCGATGAGGTGAAGAGCTGAATGAAGTCAATGGGGTACATGAAGATCGCAGCCTCTTGTTTCAACTTCAATTGAATGTAAACAATTCAAATGCCAAACATCCCAGAGAGTAGAAGCAGAAACAAAAAAGGATAGGGCCAGCATCTCCAAGAAAATCACATGTGAAGAATGTTCTGCTCTAAACCACTAAATCTTTGTCTAGTGTCAATTAAACATGTGGAGGGAGGGAGGTGAGTGTTGCAGACTTCTGTTCAGCAGGCCAATTAGCTGCTGGACAGCTTACAACCAGCCAATGAGCTGCTCATTTAAAGTCAGTGAGCTTGTCTGAAAGAGCTGTCTTTTTGGTATAAAAGAAGTAGTTGCCAATCTCACTTTTCCCTTTGTAGAACAATTTGAAAACACTTGAGCACAAGTTAAACTGTGGGAGGGGTCAGTTTGACAGAAAAATGTCAAACTCTGAAACTTTGAACTTTCCATCTTGATGCAGTATTTCCCATTGTCACTGGTTAATTATCTTAAGTGCCATCACCTGGTAATAGAAGTGGCTGCATCTATCTGAGGAAGTTGCACTGTTAAGGTAAGACGCCAAACACATTTGAATTGCACTCCCTACTATCCCAGTAATGTCTGATATAGAAAAACAAATCTGTACTCATTGTATTGACCAAGTTGAGGTGCCATGTATTTACATTAGCATGTGATTAAAATGTCAGTCCATTATCTGAATATGGCGAACAGATGGCATCTAGCTGTGGCCAGAGAAGAGTTGGAAGGAGCCAGGACTCGGGTAACAGTGCATCTTTAACTGAAATATGGATACATGCTCCAAAGAGCCACTGATTATTACACTGGATGCTGGTATAACAGCAAGTTCTTGCACAACACACACTCACAATCGCATCTCCTTTTTTTCCACTCATCCATTCTGGTCTACCTCTCTTCCATTTCTTTTTCATTTTCTCCTCCTTTCCCTCTGCTCCTCTGATTTTTATTAGACCCCTATCTGCTCCGTAGGAGGGAGCGCAGCCCTAATCCTTATCTGAGCGAGCTCTCTCACAGCGCCTCCTGGTGGGCTGACAGTGAGGAGCACAGAGACGAAGGACCCTCACTCAGGGTGGGTGAATGAAAGAGAGATTAGTGCTTGTAATTTAAACAAAACAAACTCTAACTTCTTTATCCTATAGGAGCAACTTAAAGAGAGGGACCAGCATGTGGCCAGGCTTCAGGACATGCTGAGATGTGAGAGGGAGAAAGTAAGGTCTATGCATGTTTGTGGGACATAGTGGAATGCATTTCTACACCCCTGGCCTCAGAAAAAAAACACACCATTTCCTTCCCATCTCTGCCTCCCATCTCTCCCTTTCCTCTTGCCAGTGCAACCGTCTACAGCTGCGAAGCAACCAGCAGGAGGCAGACCTGAGGCGGAGAGAGCAGCACAGCAACAGGCTGAAGGAGCGACTATCCCAGCTCACTGAGAGACACCGGGAGAAAGGCCCCAGTGAGGCTCACACTCTTATCTACTGTCACATCAGTTAAATCCACAGAATAATTTGCTTGTCTCTCAACATTTATTTTTCATACACACAAAGATGTTTTGCTTTACACAACTCTTATACCATTTGTACCACCTTGTACCTGTCTATCTAGCCATAGAGGTGTTAAACCTTCCGCCTAGAGGCCGAGGGAGGCAAGACCAGCCAATCAGAATGGTCAGGTCTAATGCACGGTAGGTTGGCTGCTGTTGTCCTGCGCTTTCTGCTGATTTATTACCCCCAACTGCGTTCTCCACCTCCTACCACTCTACAGTTGTTCTCTCGCATCTCTTCGCCTTGTAGACGAGAAGAGGCAACGCTACGTCTGATGCTGGAGCGCCGAGAAGCAGAGCTCAGGGAGGCGATGAAGCTCCGCCACAGCCTCACCACTTTACTTCACGCAGTCAGAGTCGACATGGAGAGGGTAAGGACAAAAAGAAAGAGCCTTTTTGAGCTAAAGCCAGTGCTGAGCAAAACTGGACTTAAGACAACTGGCGCTTGTTACTGGGGCCAAGAGACAATTCCCAAACACTAAGGGGGAACTTCTGAAAAGAGATGATTTGTAAAGGATGGTCTTTCTGCAATATTGACCTCAAAGCTATGTATTCTATATAAAAAAAATATTTTGTACAATTTGTTTAAGACCCTGACGGACTTTGTGGATGACCAGGAAGAGGTCCAAACCGATGACAAAAGGCTGGCTCAAGCTGAGTTGGCACTAGGTGACCACGTGACAGGGGGTGTGGTTCAGGGTTGGAGGAAGGTGCAGAGGAGACTAGGAGACTTCCTATTTGAAGGTAAAGACCCATTTGACCCATATCTTTGAGGTAATGCTTGTTTAGACATTCCCCTGCAAGGGTTATAAACTTTTGAGCTTCATTTCTTCAAGTTTGAATCTACTCTTGCCATGTGATCCAGACTAATGAAACGTCTTGACAAGAGGGTACTCCAGTCATTTGTAGGCCCACCAGAAACAAGTTCAGGACCATTTTGGGTCTTGACCCATATTTATGGTCTAAGGAGTAAGTATTCTTTCTGGACTGTGTGTGCAGGCCAAACTGCTGCGGATACTGACCATGCCAAGCTCTTGGCTCAACTAGAAAGTGAACTGAAGGAGAGTCAACAGCTGGTCAAACTACAGCAGCAGCTGCTACAGGTAGGTTTTCCTATTATGCATACCCACATACTCAAATATGAACTATTGTCATTACTGTTTCTCCATCTATAGGATAGCCTTGTTTCACCTGTCCCACCTGACCTGGCTGATTCCTATTTCCTGGACGAGTGGGAACGCCTTCAGGCCCGCGGGGCGGAGCTAGATCATCAGAGGAGGAATTTCGAAAGGGAGAGGCAGTCCTTCACCGACGCTGCCATCCGACTAAGCCACGAGGTGAGAGGAAGCAGAGGCTGTTTTGACGACTAGTCAAATGACGACTAGTTGGATCTGTTTGTTGTATACAGTAGGTCCCTGTTGTGAGAATGGAGTACAGAGATAAATGATACTGGTTTGGGGTAAATGAGTACGGCAAGGTAGGAAGATGACAAAGCTTTTGTGAGGCAAAAGTCAGGTATTCATTGCTTGAGTTTGGGCATCCTGGCCAAGGGTTTTATTTTGTGTGTGTATAACTTCCTCACACAAGAGACAGATTAGGCTCCCCACTTATGACATTCTGTCTCAAAAAGGCTACTGACCATACTCAGAGTGTTATTTCCTTTGTCTACAGCGACAGGATTTTGAGCGACAGAAGGCCTCTCTCCTGAAGCAGCAGTATCTGTGTCAGTCGCCTCTGTTTGGTCACGGAGCGCAATGCAACAACAGGAGAGAGAGCACTGTCCTTGGTGAGTATGTTTGTTTGTTTTTTCATCTATTCACTTAAACAGTGGGAGGCTAATGCAATGTATTCATTTCACTCCAAAATCCACAAACACACTGTATTTGACTACAGATTTCTCAGGTTTGGGGCCCACGAGTATATCTGGCTGTCTTCCCATCACTCCATCGTCCACAGACTTGGGGACCGTTGTCCTTTCAGGATCGGGACCGGGTCAGGGAAGGGTCAGAGTTCAAACCCCCAGCACTCCTGAGCTCTACTCTGCCCTCAATCTACCGTACAGCCGTAGGTTAGTCAACGCCATGTTTTATGATCGCTAGTGTTTGTGATCTCGTTTCCATAGTAATCTACTTGTAAAGCAAAAATCCACCTAAGAATACAATTGATGTTCTTCTGATCTTGAACAGTTTAGTTAAGACTTGTGTACATAAACAAATCTTCCAAAGCTAGAAACAAGTAAAAACTCTAACTGCCGTTCATCAGTTCATGACTGAACTGTGTATCATATAGTTCTACAAATGATGTGAATTCTGTTTTTACAGAGAAGTTTTCACATATGTCCCCCTTCCTAACCAGCTACTCTTGTGCTCTGATTTATAGATATGACTCCCCAATACCGTCCGTCGTGATGGCAACTACTTCTCTAGTGTTGTCTCTGTATTGTCCTCTTCAAGGAATAAATGGCTATTGTACATTCAAATCTTTACTCGCTTTTTATAAAATGCCCTTAACATTGCTAGTAGTAATCAGTAGGTTTGAAAAAGAGAGATGGGTAACATTTCTCCAATGGCAAGGTGCATCAAAAATGCCAGCCTAGTGGGTTTGATGTAATTATTTTTTCCCCACACTCATCCATAGTATAAAGTGTCACTTCAAGTCAGTGTGGAAGAGGCAGTGCAAATGCTGGGGAATCTGTTAAAAAAAGGTCCATATGTCACTGTGTGGCAAATGAGCATATAGATACGTTCTTGGTTTAAAAGTATGCACTAGTTTAGCCCATTACTATGGCTATTAATTTCTCATGTCCCCTCCCTTCCCTTCTCCTTCAGAGCCAGAGCAGCTGATTGCCAGTCAGAGACATGGGATGGGGTGGTGGAGAGGATCGTGCACACACCCCACGCTCCACGCATGGACTGGTCATTTTAGCACCATGTGTGGATGGATGGTGGGAAATGCTTATTGTTCCTGTATTTCCTTTTGTTTGTTTTTAAATGATCAATAAACACTGATTTGAAGTAATGTGCTCTTTTTCCATTTGACACACACCTGTTTTAAGTACAAAGATGATGACAGTGGCTGCTGGTTGTTGTAATCTAGCCTAGCCAATAAAGTAGGCTCAAAATAAAACTGCAGTCAATGGCTTTGGGACTGCACAGTAGCTGCTATTAATGTCCCTACTTGGCTACAAGTAGTTTATTTCTGACCTTGATGTAGTGCAACAGAAAAATACAATCATGACTCGTGCATATTTGGTTGACACACTATCCATATATTTTTTTCTGATTCTTTCCGTTGTTTTAAAATAGAGGGGGGGGGGGTGTTGAATGTACTCCTGTACTCATAAAACTAAAGTAATTCTGTTCATGTAAGATCGCTTGATCGAGCAGCTGTCCACGCCCTGCGCACGGCTGGGGGCATGACCCCATCTGATTGGTTCAAAGCATGACGCGGAGCGTGCCTTTCATCACCGCTTGAAACCAATTATCAATCAACATTGCCGGCGCGTGCCCTTCAACTGTAGTGTACACTATTGTGGCGCAGCTCAACAGTTTATTCATCATATTAAAAACGAGGTTGGCAGACAAGGCAAAAAAAAAGTTTAGAGAGAGGCACTAGAATGAACGGTATGGTTTGGGGACTCTTTCACCATCTACCGCGCTTCATGGAGTCGGACAGCAAAGGTTTCCAGCTCTGGCGAGACTACATGGGACTATCGGACACTGTCAGAGAGATCCTGGGGCGAGACGCCTCCAATGAGTCCTCGCTGGCAGGCTCGTCTACTCCGCGCTCTGAAACTGAAGATCTCTGCAAGGCGTTGGAGTCTGTGGGTATTAACGCGGTGTGCCACAGTGGCGACATCGGGGCGCACTCGGTGCCTGATCTCCCCAATGAATCTGCACCGACGGGCTCCTCAGCTCATCATCGACAAGTTGATGACCTGTGGGACGCACTCGGCTCCTTTCGCACAGACACACTGATGGAGGAGGACCTCAAGCCTCCTGCCAGACCGGCGGGCCCCCGGGGGGCCAAAGAGCGCAGGAAGGCGACTCGTTCCAAGGCGCCGGAGCTGCCAGCACCTCCTTCACCTGAGCGCATGTTCTGCAGTTTCTGCAAGCACAACGGGGAGTCGGAGCTGGTGTTTGGTTCCCATTGGCTGAAGAACCAGGCCGGAGATGTGATGTGTCCCTATCTACGGCAGTATGTGTGTCCGCTGTGCGGGGCCACGGGGGCCCAAGCCCACACCAAGCGCTTCTGCCCCATGGTCGACAGCGCGTACAGCTCCGTGTACGCCAGGTCCAGACGCTGAACCAACAGCTGGCAGGTAGCGATATCCCAGTAGTAGTAGTTCAAATTAGGCTGACCCGTTTATTAATATTTTGTGGTTTTGTTTTGTTTTGTTTGTTGTTGTTTTTTTTACCTTGTGTGTCTTAACAATTTTTATTCGTTTGGTTTTGATTTGCATGCTTTGGCACGTTTGCTGTGTACTATAATCCTGGTTCAACGTATTTTCTAATGAATCTTTGTCGGCCTACTAAAAGCATCTACTTATAACTTTATATATAACTTCTATAACGACTGCCAGATATTGTTACTTTTGGGAGGAAAAAAAACATGTCAATGTATAGCCTAATGGATGTTTGTTTTACATATTTTAAAACGTGGCCGACTGATGTAGTTACATATTTTCCTGTCCATGCATTGAAGGATTATTACACTATCTCTATAAAAACTCTATAAGCGGTACAGTCATCTGAAACACCTTTCCTATAGTATGTAAGCATCATGTGACCATGCCAGCATTTTAAATATTTTAATTGAGTGACTTGTTCTTGAAGTGTGCTACTTATATCTGTTCTTGAAGCGTGTTATTTTATTTTGAATGTTGATCATGTGTGGGCCTTTCTTAAAACGGCATTTGAACACAAGCAGCTCTTCTCACTTTTTGCAATGCCAAGTATTGTATACCAGAAGTTAAAAATAATATCTTAATTGACTACCTTTGTGTTTGACTTTTTCTTTGCTTCTCTGTCTCCCCATACTTTTAAATTACTGTCCTCTGTAATAGTGCATTTTAGCTGGCCTTGCAGTGCACAAATTTCCCTCTGGATAAATCAAATTCCTCAGAATCACTAGACCTAAACAAATGAAATATAAAATGAAATACTTGGATTATTGACTTAATAGTTTATTTAGGAAGAAGCCAAATAAAGCACTGAAAATGAGCCAGCCAACTGTCAGAACTACTCAACAGAAGTGAGAATTATTATGAGTCAATAGATTTAAAGAATATAAGGATTAGTATCATGACCCAAAACTGAGTGGCCTGATTACCCATGAACCCTTGGAGTGGCAACATGCCAGAATGGACCTGGACCAAATCCTCAACGCATGGAGGCCCTTGAAGCCTTGTTGCCACGGCGCAAGCTCTCCAGCTCTCGATGGGTGGCCATCACAGTCCGACTGGAAGAAAGCAATGAGTGGACGAACACTCATTTATTAAGTTTTCTACAATAATTCTTTCTGTAAGATTTTCTTTGACAAAAAGGAATGGAAAGGAGACAAGCAGGAAGGTTGAGGAGGAGGTTAAAGTGTGTGTGAGGGAGTGGAAATGGTGAGGAAGAGGGATACATGTGGTTGTGTGCTGGTGGAGGGGGTAAACCTAAAACTTTGCAGTGGCACTCAGGTAGCCTTGATAGAAGGTGCCGAGAAGTCTACAGCTGAAATAGCTGAGTTAGACAGTCTAGCCAATCAGAGCTCAGGGGAGTGTGTGAAGGGGATGAAACTGACCAGTGACATTAGAAGTCAAAGTTGAACACTGGGTGCGCTCCAAAAGTCGCTCTTGCCTATCTTAAAGTTTGGCAATGGGTAGTGTAGGCTACTCATGGAGAGTGCTCACGGGTAGGTAAACAGTGTGAGTTTGTTTAAGTTTGATACCAAAACAGTGTTGTCTGTGTTTCCACTACTTTGTTTAGAAATAAGAAATGTTGCTGAATATTGAATTATAAGGCGGCTGAAATGTTTTTACTTTGTCCTCCTCCATTGTCTTTTACTACCGGCTGACAGATCACACTCCATTTAAACGATTTAGGCTTCTACCGCCCACGCAGCACGACGCAGTAAGCGCCGCACCCGGTAGACTCCGGTGAAGCGGCTCCCTCCGCCCTTGCCGCAACGTAAAGACTTTTGAGCGCACCCACTGAGAGGAGAGACAAGCCGGAGCTGGATAACCGAGACGAGGAGTAGGGGCAGGGAAGGAAGAGAAGGAGAAAAAGGGATACAAAAAAAGTGTAATATAAACATCGAACAAAAAGTTTGGAAATTTGTGTTTGGTAGATTATTTCTCTGTTATAACAATGCTTCTTGGCAATACATTTTATACCGTTGGAAAGCCTGTTTATTTCCCTTTTAAATGGTGCCCCATTTGTAAGGAACATGCATTTGTGGGATGAGCAGCACAGCTGAGTATGTGGGTTGCGCTCATGAAAAATTTGCCAAATCTTCTCTGCCAATGCCAAACAGCTTATTCTGCTGTTGCTATTGACTCTTGTTTTGAGCTTCCGGTACCCCCAGGTGCTGACAATCAGGTACCTGATTGGCACCTGCACTGGAACCCGAACATGTGGAGGAACGTTATGTTCAGCGATGAGTCCAGATTCTGCCTACGGAAGTTGGATCGTAGGGTCAAAGTGTGGAGAAGACGGGGAGAACGCTATGCTGATTGCTGCACCGATAGAGTAACACCTTTTGGTGGAGGCAGTGTGATGGTGTGGGGCGGCATCTCCATCACTGGAAAAACGAGGCTTGTCATCATCGGAGGCGATCTCAATGCAGAGAGATATCGAGATGAGATTCTGCAACCAGTGGCAATCCCATATCTCCACAGTCTGGGACCGAACTCCATCCTCCAAGATGACAACGCTCGCCCCCACAGAGCGGGGTTTATCAGAGACTACCTTCAGAATTTGGGAGTAGAGAGAATGGAATGGCCTGCCAACAGTCCTGACCTCAACCAAACTGAACACTTATGGGATCAACTTGGGCGTGCTGTTCGTGCTAGAGTGACCGACACAACCATGTCGGCTGACTTGCGACAAATCCTGGTTGAGGAGTGGAATGCCATCCCACAGCAGTGTGTGACCAGGCTGGTGACCAGCATGAGGAGGAGGTGCCAGGCTGTTGTGGCTGTGTATGGTTCTTCCACACGCTACTGAGGCTCCTGACTGTTTGTTAAATGAATAAATTGTAAAATTGCCAATATGTCTTGTTTCTTCCTTGTTACTGATAGACTTCAATCATCCAATCCACCAAACAACACCAAACAAGAGTCAATAGCAACAGCAGAATAAGCTGTTTGGCATTGGCAGAGAAGATTTGGCAAATTTTACATGAGCGCAACCCACATACTCAGCTGTGCTGCTCATCCCACAAATGCATGTTCCTTACAAATGGGGCACCATTTAAAAGGGAAATAAACAGGCTTTCCAACGGTATAAAATGTATTGCCAAGAAGCATTGTTACAACAGAGAAATAATCTACCAAACACAAATTTCCGAACTTTTTGTTCGATGTTTAGATGGAAGGTGAGAGGGAACATTAGTGAGAGACAGAGGATGGCAGTAGCAGTTACTAACTTCAGAGAGGAGAGTTCCCTGATCAGCCCACACACCAGGTCTGTAGCATCTTCATGACAGTCTGAGGTACCAAGACCTCCATCAGCCTCCATCACCTCCTCCTCACTGGATGGGGGAGAGGGTGAGAAGTTGGAGAGATAAGGTGTTACAAAGTTGTTAATTTGACATAAAAACTAATATGTAGCTTTGCCATCTTGTCCTAAAAATACTAACGTTTTCTTGGAAGTCATGGTGACACAGGCATTGAGTGAAGGATGGAAAGAGACAAAATAAAATGTGAGCGTGTGTTTTGTTTCATATTCTGACAGTGTGACCACACGCAAAACTGTCATCTCCTTGTTTACAAGTCTTGATATTTTGGCTGACAAATAAGCTCTCAGCACCTCTCTTTCTTTCTGACAGCCTCATTTACAACCTGTCAATCAGCAAGCTGTTTGTTTAGCTGTGGGACAACATTGGCTTTCTCGGGGCTCAAATTCCACTTGCGCTAACCTGAGCCTCTTGTCACACAGCATTTACCTAAACTAAAGGGCCAGTCTCCTAGTCTGCCTTTCTCACACACCAAAGCCTGTCCTGCCCTCCTGTCCCCTTCCCCTCCTTCACATACCAGTCTTTGATCTTTTCCTGCTAGATTTAATCCCCTACCCTCCTTCCCTCTTCCTTACATCAGGACAATGTTGTTCAGCTGGGAGTCAGACACGTAATCCAAGGACCCAGATCCAAATGGGTCAGGGGCGTCCCAGGTCTGAGGGTGCTCAGTGCTCACAGGAGAAGGACCAGTGCCGGGGTTATCATCAGGAACGCACTGTGACAAACAACAATAACCTCATGCAACAACAACATGCACATTCTTAGTCTGTTCTCAGTTTACTAATCACCATTTTATGGAAGAGTATTAGGGCCATTATAGGTGATTGTTTTTTTTACCGCAGCCGGCGGGAGGGGGGTATTCTGAGAAAAAACTCAGAAATTCTTAGATTAAAGTCAGAAATTTGAGAGAAATAAAACTGAAAATTGCGAGAAAAAAAACTCAAATTTCTTACTTTAATCTCAGACCCCCCTCCCCCCAGGCTGCAGTAAAAAAAAAATCACCTAGAATGGCCCTAATACTCTTCAGTACAATTTCCAAGTTATAAGGTCTGCAATAACATTTTAATGGCATTCCCACTCACGTTGCCTTTCCCCTCTGAGGCACTAGGAGTCACTGCAGCCTTGCAGAGCTCCTCGGAGCCACAGCAGATCCCTCCTGGGCCGGTGTGTGCGGACGAAGCCCCTGCCTCAGCCCCATCACCGTCCTGGGCCTCACCTCCCATCCTTTCCACTCTCCCATCCCTTGTTCCGGCCGCACTGTCCACCTGCAGAGGGGCGGCCTGGTTCCCCTCCTGCTGCTCCCTCTCAGTCCCTTCACTCTGAGGCGTTTTAGTTGAAAAACTGGTGGCAGCATAAGAGTCCGATTCTCCAGATCCGCCTTCCCCGTCTTGCCTTTGCTTCTCACATTTTTCAACCATAATCTCAACTGTGCTTCCTTCTAGTTCCTGTCGCTCTTCCCCAATCAGAGGATGCTTTCCCAAACGCCCCTCCCTCTCTGCGGGGGGATCCGTCTCTGACTCATTCATTTGTCCTGGATCAGGCGGTACGCTAGACCCAGTCTGGCAACTCTCTCCCTCTGAGCAGCCTGGATCACACACGTTACTGGTCCCATCTGAGGTCGTCATGGCAACGTGGACTTCTGTTTCTGCCCTGTGAGATAAAAAACAATGTTGTCATCATGATGATGTGTAAGTGAAAATAAATAACACTTAGGTATGGGATGATACATTGAAATTCAGTATGTCGCAATACAAAAATGTAACAACACGTATCGTGGGGCAGAAAAATTAATCGCAATATTAGCTACATAATTTCACAAGCTCTCTACTGAAATTATACTATTTGGATTTTTTAATGACATTTTTAAATTGTTGTTTACTTTATAGCAAGCCGGTGCCATTGCTTGAAAGATTTGTGGCTCAGAAATAAACATAATTCTGCACAGTCATACTGTTGTCATTGAACATTTATTATCGTATAATGGTTGTATCGAATCGTGAACTTCATATCGTGTATCGAATCGTATCATGAGATAAGTATATTGTCGCATCCCTAATAACAATATATAAATATACATAAAAATAGAAGACATTTCAAGTCTAGTTCTGGATTCCTGAATAAATGACCCTGACCTGTCTACCCCTCCACAGTGTCTTGACTGAAGTTTCATCTCTGCCTCGCTCCGCTCTGTGATGCTGACTTTTGCGATGTATGCAGATGAGGATGATGATGAGATTGAAGGTATAATCTCTTCTTCAGCTGCTAGATCCGACTTATTATTACCACTCTGCCGCTCATCTCCCTCTGTTCTGTTGTGCCCATTTTCACGTTTTAGTGTCTGTAAAAAATGGCTGCGCTCCCTCTCCGTCAGATGACACATACCCATCCTTCTCTTCTTTTTGGCTGGCAACCCCACCGCCGCCTCCTTGGTGACTCCCTTCCCTGTGTCATCGCCCACGCACACACTGTTGGGTTCTTGTTGGCGGTCTTGCTTTCTCTCCATCTTCTGCTCCACGTTCTTCCCTCCTCCACACTGTTGCTCTTCACAGACAGCGACACAGGATCCATCCTCCGTGTTTCCCCCTGGCAAGGAGGGCTGGGGTTGATCTGAAGATGTGTGAGATGACGACCTGTTTGATTCCTCTGTCTTCATCTCCTCCTCTTCCTCTCCACTCTGGTGATTATCACTTGCGGATTCCACTCTAAGGTCCTTGAGCTGAGCTTCATTGTTGGGATTGGTCAACACAGTCTCCTCTTGCCCTGTCCATTCAGCTGCTGTACCCACTGCTTGCTCTGCGCAAGTGCTTGCTGCCACCAAATATTCTTCCTCTGTGGCAACATTTTGTATAGCGGGAATGGACTGTTGTGCTGCCTGCTCCTGGTGAGTTGAAGTTGTGGCACATTCCTGCAGAGGGGACTGGGGAGCCTGTGCAGGTGTGGCAGGCGCTGTTGAGACATTTCCCTCAGTGTTCTGAATACAAGAGTCAATGTCAATAAAGTGGCTTAGTAAGATCTAAATGTTTGGGGTTTTTTTTACTAGACTAAATGTTTCTTCAAATTACCTGCTGAGGGAGTGTCGGCTGGATAATATCAGACAGGTTACTTTGATCATCAGGGAATTCCCTCTTCCTTGACCTGAGCGACTAGTCTGGCCTTCTTAAAAACAAGAGTGAGCAAGTTAGTTTATTTAATTCAGAAACTCTGATGGAGAATTCACTTACACTGATGAACACTTATAATGCCCTTTTTTATGATAATGCTAGTCTATATATCTGATACGGTTTGTCAAAAACTCTTGAAAAATAAATCAACCTTGATTACTTCTATGCAGTATTAGCTCATCTAACATATATTAGGGGCGTTAGCAGCTCCTTTACCACTGTTGGTTGTGATCTTTGCTCTTCCTTTGGTCATCTTCCCTTCCTAAAAAATGATGAGGGGCAACAGAGTAGGAAATGTGTAAAAGATAAACTTAATTAAACTAACAACAGCCTAGCGTGTCCCGTTATTACAACTGTAGCTAGCTGGTTTACTAGCCAACTACAGTAGATGGTTTGCTTATCTCAAAACAGTGAAGGTAGTTAGGTAGCTAGTTATACTGCATTAAGAAAGTTTAGACTGAAGAAATGAGTACTGAACATTACTATCAAAGGTTCAGATAACATTTTCTGTAAATTAAATGAATTCCCTGTGACTGATAGATATTGGCAACTTGATTTCTAACTCAATTTACAATCTTTCCCACGCCCCTACTACAACTACGCACCTGTATTTTCTTGGCGCTACAGAGACGCTTCTAGGTTTTACGTTAGTAATGGGCGTGTTCCGCTCAAGCCGTAAAGCGCGATTCGCGTTGCCACTGGCGACTCAATGCAGGAAGTAAATTCCACAGCTTAGCATTGTTGTTTTGACAACTCGAGCTATACATTTCGTTTATCTACTTGTTTCAGCGTTTTGTTATTATTTCTGTGCAGTATTCTGGCTGAATAGGCAAACCCTCGAGGTGTTGCACTAACATCGCGGTCCGTGGAAACTGTGTGACAAGGTAAATAATCTCGCTTGCACTGACATTGTTTATAAAATAACATGGCATCTCGTGCTAGCTGTTAGTGTTAGCTAACGTAACTACTGGAGCTAAATCGATGACATCTGCAAGTTTAAATTCGTATTCCAAATAGTATACTGTGCAAATGCTATAAATCTCCGCTGTAACTCATATCTGAACAGTGGATGCTGTCTATTAACCACATGTTCATCTCTTCTCTGTTCCCTCTCGGCTCAGTTGCTGTCATCTCTAGCTACTTAGCAGTCTATGAGTCGCAGTCGGAACCCCCCTGTCCGGGGTCAAGGGGCAGCGCGAGCCAAGCAGGTACTGCCCCTAATATCTGCTATTAAGATATCTAAATGATAATGATATCTTCTATTCAGTAACGTTAGTAGGTATAACATATATAGCAGGTATGAATGATTCAGCAACTCTCTCTCTCTCTCTTTCTCTCGCTCTTGCTCTTTCTCTGTCTGTCTCTCTCTCTCTCTCTCTCTCTCTCTCTCTCTCTCTCTCTGTCTGTCTCTCTCTCTGTCTCTCTTTCTGTCTGTCTGTCTCTCTCTCCCTCTATCTGTCTCTCCCTCTCTCTCTCTTTCTCTCGCTCTCTGTCTGTCTCACTCTCTCTCTGTCTGTCTCTGTCTGTCTGTCTCTCTGTCTGTCTCTCTCTCTGTCTCTCTCTTTCTGTCTGTCTGTCTGTCTCTCTATCTGTCTCTCCCTCTATCTGTCTCTCCCTCTCTCTCTCTTTCTCTCTTTCTCTGTCTGTCTCGCTCTCTCTCTGTCTGTCTCTCTCTCTCTCTGTCTGTCTCTGTCTGTCTGTCTGTCTGTCTGTCTGTATGTCTGTCTGTCTGTCTGTCTCTCTCTCTCTCCCTCCCTCTGTCTCTCCCTCTATCTGTCTCCCTCTCTCTCTCTCTCTCTCTCTCTCTCTCTCGCTCTCTCTCTCAGATGGGGCTGCTCCTTGACCTTTCCCCAGATGGAGGGATGGATGATGGGGGAAACGAGGAAGAGCTGGAGGCGGAGCTTCTGGATCTGATGGGAGGAGAAGGAGGAGGGCAGACGCCAGGCAAGAAAGGTGGAGGCAGAGGTGAGAAAGAATCACTCATTTTTCTTTTACAGAAGATCTGAATGAGCTGGATATAGCACAATGAAAAGCACAATTTGAGCTGTCTGTCTTATCCATATGACAATAGATTTCTAGTGCTTAAAGGATTAATTTGATTTCGTACTCCCTCATAACTTGCTGCTACATGATCTAGTGATGCTTCTAATGTATTTGTCTGTGTCTAGCTCCTGTTGCCATGGCTGAAATAGAGCGAATGGCAGCTCTCTGTATGAAAGACCTGGACGATGAAGAAGTAGGGGATGAAAATTTGGATGATGATGCAGATCTACTGGTAACAGACCATTCCTTCCCTTTTTTTTTTATCATTTTACAAGATAATGGCCCTAAAGTTAGAAGTTGAATTGTTTTGAATATCACCATTTTCCTCTTTACTGTGTGAATGTTTGTAGGCGGAACTGAATGAGGTTTTGGAGGATGATGAGGAGGAAACTCCCCATGCTGCCCCTCCTGCCGCCGCCCCAGCCGCTCCCAGACCCAGCATCACTCCCCACTCCACTCCTACTACTCCCAGTGGTGCGACGGGGTTGGAGTCTTGCCTAGTGGAGCGCATTGACATGTATAAGACGGCCATTTCCAATGCCAAGGCCGCAGGGGAGTCCAGCAAAGCTCGAAGATATGACCGTGGATTAAAGGTAAGATGGAGAAGAAAAAGGGGATCCAGACTCATCCCGACCTCAGTATAAGCTGATCCCTATACTTGTTACTGTAACTGTGTTTTAGTGCCTTCATTTGAAATTTCTAGATTTGTCATTCATAAATCAAACTAAGACTGTATATACACTATTGGATATGCAGTTGGATATACTGTTACCGTTGTTACTTTTTTATGTATTTTTTCTTTGTAATGTTGATGACGTCTGTTCAGGATTCTTCTCTTCTTTTACCTTAGACATTGCAGTCCATGTTGGTGTCTGTCACGAAAGGGAAATCGATCAATGAGGAGGAGATCCCGCCTCCTGTTGCTACAGGTGGAAAGCCCAACCTCACAGCTCAGTCTGAACTGATCAAGGAACGGGAACTGCCAGAGCCAGCACTGATGCCGTCCCCTCCCACCAATCAGAAACCTCTGAGGGAGGCTCCGCCTGCGGCTCCAAATGCTAAACCTCACAGTCTGACCCCGCCACAGAAGCCTGCTACTGCCATCACTCCAGACACACCTGCTATCTCTCCACTCACCCCCAACCAGCCGAACGCACGGCACTCAGGTACACATGCTCATGTCGACATACATCTTACTGATGATGCAGTTAGGGATGGGATAGTAACCAGTATTACTATATATCATGGTAAAAAACAATAACGTTTAAAAGCCCTCTAATATATTGTTATATTCATGTTGCTGACTGAGTTAAAGTGGATGCAGACCAGTAGCACTTTATTTGAGATGCATTTGACTATTTATTTGACAAATATATATATTTGAATTTTTATTTGTGTTGCTTAGTACTATCCTTACAGTCTCTATAGGCTAAATCAGCATTTTATAATTTTGTTTAGGAGTAAAGATCGAGGGTCACTGGTCCGCTCTAATGAACACTGAAAATTTACTTTGACTGAAAAGGTCCTATCTGTTCTCAGATCAGCAGCCCTATTCAAAGAGATTTCATGATTACTGGCCATCTTATTTACCCCATGAGGACTTGATTTGTATAGAGAGAGACAACCAGATGCATACTTGCAGTATTCAGTATTTGCTGCCACTCACAGACACACACCTGTCTCTGCTAAATGTCACTGTGCTCCACTTGAGCAATAAAACATACTAATTCATCTTGTATTGCATCTTTTTGTTTTATGTTCTCCCTCTTTCCATTTTCCCCACTCTCATTCCTTCATCGTCCCTTCTCTCCCCCACCATTCTGACACACACACACCTCCACTCCTTCCAGAGCTGAAACAGGCGGTGTTGTCCAGACAGAGGGAGTATAAGATGGCTGCCTTTCACGCCAAGCAGGGTGGAGACACCGACCTGGCCAAACGACAGTACCTCATTTCCAAGGTAATAAGACCACTATCAATCTACCAATTGATTGATTAGATGTTGTAGTTTTAAATGTATAGTGTGTGTTCGATCATAATAGATTTGACCTCCCTTCATGCAGAAACTGGACGTACTGCTGGAGGCATTGGACAAAGGAGAGCCACTAGACCTGAGCTCCCTACCGCCCCCTCCTGGTCAGTGGAACCACTTTAAATCACAATCAAATCAAATGTCATTTAACAAAGATAACCAAAGAAAGGTATGAAGCAAAGACAATGGCAATAGCAGAGGTTAGAACAGTTTATATAAATGCTATGAGAAACAAAGAGAGAACAAATCACAACTACCAAAACTATGCTAACAAAACCACACAAAACAATAAGGACTAAACCTATAATGTAATTTGCTGTGTTCAGTAGGATGCATGAACAAGACAGGTGAGCTCAAAGAATGAGCCAATGCTGTTTTGCTGAGTTTGTCCATTAAATACTGTATTTAGAGACCAAAAGACTGCAAGTTAACATGAAGTGTTACACAGATCTTCCCTACTTCATCTCCTTGAGCTTTCTTCAAAGTCCTCTTTTGCTTGCATTGAAGTTCAGGCCCTAGCTGATCAGAGAGGCATTTTAGAGAAAGTTTAGGAATAGAAAAAGACGTCAGGATCAAACTGTTCATTTCTCTGATTCATTTTCTTTCTCTCCTCTTCTTATCTCAACCCGATCGCTACTTGTTAATCATTCAAATCTTCACCTGATGTCATTTGTGCTCCTCCACTGCTCTCTGGCTCTCTGCAGGAGATGCAGTAGCAGAGCGTCGTGCTCCTCCTCCTCCTCCCCAGTCTTCCTCCAAACCCGCCGCCCCTGCTGCTCCTGCACCGGCCCAGGTGGCCTCTGCTGGTAAGACCCCAGTAAACAGCAGCCCTGTTTCTGTGTGATCCGTCCAACTAACTGGTCAGTGCAGTGCAGTTGTCAAAGAAGTGTTGCATTACATATTTGTATAGTGTTGCATGATGCATTTAAAAAATATATAAAGTAAGTGTGTGTGTTGCGTGTGTGTGTGTGTGTGTTTGTGTGTGTGTGCGTGCGTGTGCCACAAAGACCTGCCTGCCCCCAGCAGTTTAGCAGAAGCCCTGCAGCAGAGGATGGACAAATACAAGGCAGCAGCAGAGGGAGCCAAGAGCAAAGGAGATGACCGTAAGGCCCGCATGCACCAGCGCATTGTCAAGGTACACACACTACACACTTTTTAAGTATTATGAATGCACTAATTTATTTTCAGAGCTAAAATCTGTGTTCCAAAAGCAATGTGTAATACATTCTTGCAGTTGAAATGAAATCAAATATGATATTAAACTATTTATAGGAAAATTCTCCCTAAAACACATTAGCTAGTTAGTTATTGACTTACCTTGCATTCCTCCATTTTGTGCTTTTGATGATGTATTTTTCTTATTCCTGCGGATAACAGGCCAGATGTAGATGATGTGACTCGACATCAAGATCCAGCTATTTTTAATAGCAGAAAAATGTTTCAATCATCTAAAACATTAATGGTAAAGGTCAAAAATTCAGTAGAAGAGGCAGTGAGACCAATTTCTCCACAGACTCAATAGACCAGAATGCAATGCAGCATGACTTGCTTTTTCTCGACTGGAAAAACTTGCTCTCTTACTCTTACTATTTGCCGTTGCTCTCTCCACCTACACCGATAACCCACAGCTCAATGGAGCAAGTTCAGACACATTCTCTGGGGCTTGTTGAGAGGCATTTTGGGAAATGTAGGAAATCACTAACTGAAGTAAGAGTTGATGAGGCAAGTTGAGGAAAAGTGGGTACAACAACAAAGTAAAGTACAACACTTCATCAGAAAATAACTCCTGGAATTCAGTGTACATCACAGATTGATATGTAACAGTGTGAGAGCATCTGAGGGTGGATATTTTTTTTTAATCCATAATGGTATTGTGAATTATCTCCTTCCTTTACAGCAATACCAGGATGCCATCAGAGCTCACAAAGCTGGAAGACCAGTCAACTTGTCAGAACTACCTGTGCCACCAGGTAACTTTCTGAGTCTAGACTTGTATCAGTTCCTATTGTGTTCCTGTTGTGCACCATATAGTTGTATTATGTGTGTGTCGCTCCTTTAGGCTGTCCGCCACTCCAGGGCTCCGAGGCGGGTCAGCAGAACTTCATGGGTGTCCTGGAAACAGCTATGAAACTAGCCAATCAGGACGCAGATGCAGAAGAGGAAGAAGAGGATAGTCCAGGAGATGTTGCCAAGGTAACTGAAAAACTATACAGACAGATGCCACCAAATGCTCAAATTCTTATTATACAACATGTAGTTTCAGCCAAGCAACCTGATTGGTTGCTTTCCAGACATAATGATAACTCCCAAAAAGCACAGCTAGCAATGCTTTGTTGTTTGCTATGGCAGCTTTTGTGGTCAAGTTTTTGTTTTTGTTTTCATTCTTATGAGACTTTTCAGACAGGATACTGTCACTACTCTGCAGCACCTCGTGATTACTGCATCATCGTCACACCCATTGTCACAGCAAAGAATATTTCTATAGTAAATTACAAAAACAGAAACTCTATATTAAACATTTTAGGTTTAGCTGATAGTGTAGTTGATAGGTTTATGAAGTGATAATCACACATCCATATTAAGCTCACTAATGCCTCGAGCTGTAGGAGCTGTAAGAGAGAGAAAGACCTTAAAAATGGTTGTATTTATTCATTGTCTTTGTTTGATTCTAACTCCTGCCTTCTTTCTCTCTAGTCTGCAGTGCGTCCGCACACCCAGAAAGCCAAATCTCCAGCTCCTCAGGCCCCTGGAGGCTCCTCAGCTGCTACTCAAAGCTCCAGACTGGGAGCTAAAGGTGTGTATGGAGTGTGTATGTGGAGTGTGTTTGTGTGTGTGTGTGTGCCTGTATGTATGTGTCATACATACATGTTTTACACAAGGCAGAGTTTCACTTTCAGTTTTCTTAATTATTTTCCTGTAGCCCAGCAGCAGCTGGATTTCCTGTTGCTACGGCGACAGGCGTTTGTGCGCGCAGCACTGCGCTCCAAGCAGATGAAGGTAGGCTGTTGACTTTGTTTCTACTGTTATTCCTTCAAGTTTTCTTGACTGTTTCCTCTATTTTTCTGTCATCCTTTTATTTTGTAGATGTCATTATTCCGCTGTTCTGTTGATTATATTTCGAAGTTCCACTAAAGTCTTGAACTTTGCTTGTTGTGGTTTGATGAGTTTGCTGGTTGGCTGATTGTAGGACATGGCTGGAGCAGCGCAGCACCTCAGACACGCCAAGGGACTGGACCCCATGATCAACGCTGCCAAGTCAGGCCTACCTGTAGATATCTCCAAGGTAATGTATAGATATTGTGTGTGTTATGGCCCCCTAAACATATTAAGGCTTGACTGGAGACCGGAACATATGGAAGGACGCCAAGACCACTGAGTAACGAAAAATCAAGGTTTTTTTATTTTAGAAGGAAAAAAAAACATACTCAAAGTGAGAAAAAAACAAGACAAACAAAAGGGGTTGGAGATCCCGGCCAAACAGAACAAAAGATGGGGAAGATACTGGGCCAGCCACGCAATGGGCCGTGCGAACCCAGCGCTCCCCCACTAAACTACCAAAAGGGAGAGTAACCTAAACTGTACCAAAATAACACCCGATAACTGAACTACCGGTGATCTCCAGCCCAAACTAAAATAACAAACTCACCAAACCAAGAACATGCTATAAAAAGAAGTCAAACACGCCGCCACTGCTTCTCAGGTCCCCCTTTTACTCTGCAACTTAATTGGCTTCAGGTGTTTCAGCTAAATTAGAGAACAGGTAGAGGAGAGAGCACCAGAGAGAGAGACAAGGAGAGAACAAAACACACCCACAAGCACTGTGCAATAATGCACATGCAAGGCCACACGTAACAGTGTGTGAGTGTGTATATGTGTGTAATAATTATGTAGAAGAAGTTAAAGGGAAAGTTTTTGTGTGTGTTTTGGGAATATTGTCACAGGAGTTGGGTGTGTTAACACAAAATGTGACAGAAACGGATGGAGGGAAGGAAACCTGTAGGGTGAAATAAAAAAACTTGTGTACACATCTTGATCTCACCTTCTGTGTGTGTGTGTGTGTGTGTGTGTGTGTGTGTGTGTGCAACACCTTCTGCTGTTCACACTTCATACAATTGCCACTCTTCTCATCTTTCTTTCATTTTGCCTCACTGTTGTTTAACACTTCTGCTGTACAGAACCCTTGTTTAATGCCTTCTCCTCTTTCTGCTTGTATTTCTGACTCTGCCCCTATTAGTTAGTTTATTTGTCTGGCTGTCTTAGGAATCTTAGCAATTGATTTCCATTAAATTTTGTGGACAGAAAGGCCTTGGGCCAAGCAACAATTGATTCGATTTTGGTGTGATCTGCACCTGGGATTCCTGCCATCAGACAATTATCGTTTTTTTTTTGCCATAACTATGAAACTAACACAGAATGCTTGATTACACATTTTAAGGGTACGTTTGCAGGGTCAAGAAATCAATTGAACTTCAAATGTAAGTGATAGGAATGATGTCTTTGGGTGTAACGGCAAGTTGGAGAATTGTTCAGCATTGGTGGAAGTTTGCCCTCTCCAGTGCCTTCTAGCCTTCTATTTCTTTTTTAAATGGATACCGCTATCTTTGACTTCTTCTTTCCTTATTTCCCTCTGTCCCTGCGCACTGTCTCTTTCTAAACTGTTACCTTTTTTGTTTCTCACCACCTCCCTCATTCTCTGTCTTCCTTGCAGATTCCCAGCGCTCCAGTCAGTGATGAGGATTACTCCCTGTCTCGCTCCCGTACCTCCCCTCTCTCCCCTCGCTCCAGTGAGCAGTATAACCACCTCATGGAGCTCTTACGGCAGCAGCATGAGGTTAGGACACACGACTCCCAGCCTTTTTATATACATTTTGTGCACCTCCCTAAATGGAGCTCTTGCTGTATTTTAACAATCATTAGATACATTATTGATATAATCTCTGTGATTATGGGCTATCAATAGTCCGCGCACCATCTTTCCAGTTGCTCCAATCTGCTTTTAAGATTGTTTCATACCTTTGGCTATAGTTTTCTTCCTTTTCTCTCCCACACCATCTTTCCTGTTCTCCTTGATCTACAGAAATGTCTGGGCTACTCTCAACAGTTCACAAACTTGGGCAATGTGGCTGAGACCATGAAGTAAGAAACATTCCCCGTTTGTGTGTGTGTGTGTGTGTGTGCATGTTATCACATGTCTGCATATATTAGCCTGCATATCTTGCATTTGAAGCATAATGCCTTCATGTTGCTACAATTTAAGCTCTATGCAAGGATCCTGTGGCTCAAACTGCTGACAAAACATAATTTTATTCTTGATGAAAGTCATAATTTTATTTTTGGGTATTAGGCCAGTAATGATCTTACTACGAAATACCACAAAAAGTAAAATCAATCTATGTAGGCTAAAACATTGGTGCTTGGTAGAACTTTGATTTAATGTTACAACATAAAACTTCACTGCAACTAAGATGCACTGGTAAAATGTTTTCATCATGAAAATATCGCAGACAGATAGCAAAAACTGGTTACAACAACATCCAGCTTAGTTCACATGCATACACAAACATAGGAGAAATCCAGCACACAACATCTGTATATCGATACAGTCAATCTGCAACGGACAGCAGGAACAGATTCTGTCATTTCAAATGAATGAATTTCCATTGGAGACTAATGCATTAAATGCATCAGATGTAACTGTGGCATGAGGCTTATCAAACAGACTGTGATTCTGCTGTATTCCTCCTTGGGAGCACCCACTCAAGTGTAAGCAGCAACTGTTCTTCTCCCCAGGTTTGAGAAGCTAGCTGAGGAGAGTATGAAGAACATAGAGGTCCTGAAGAAGTCCCACGCCAAGGGCCACCCGGTGCCCAAGTGCCACACCGAGGAGAGGACCTTCAACACTGTCAGGTCAGCAAAAAACTCATGTGATATGGTTAAAGTCACAATGAATGGCATATCATAACGTACACCTACTTATCAATAAATCCCCCCATTCTGTCATTATTTGTCATTATTTTTATGTAAAAATCCTATTACTTTAACTTCCTTGAAACCGGCTTATTTTTAGTGGTTGCTTCATGGAGTACCAGTAGGTGGACATAAAAATAGTACCATCACAGATTTTTGACCAATCCCCCGTCCGCCCCTCCCATCATATGAAAACTTTCAAAATGTCCCGAGTGGTAAATTGGTTATGGTGGTGCATTTTTGGGTGTTCACCCCCAGAAACCCTGTTTCCTTTTCCTAAGACGCCACAGTTGCATTCCAGTGGCTGGAATTAATTCATTTTGAAGAAACTGAAATTTGTGACAGCAATTTTTGAATTTTTGAACACATTTTCTCACTGTGTCCCACCTAAACATCCTGTTTCAACTGGAAATATGTTACGGAAGCAAGACACCATCCAAATGCCACTTCATTGTGATTTTAAGGAAGCGGAAACTTTGTCTTATGTGAAACATCAGGATGCATCATAAATATCCGTACCTTGCATCTCATCGTTTGTATTTATATAGATCGCTCAACATATGCATTGATTGTAGTGTTATGAAACCGTTTCTTTTAGACACAAAGAGGATTGCTCTCCCTGATTAGAGTGGTAGATGAGTCAGCCTTGTTGGCCAGATGAACACAGAGTGACTCAATGTGACTCACACTGACACTCTGGCTCTGGACCAGAATCACACCAAGAGCAAATAACTAAGAGCTTGCAGCTAGGTGACTCTGGCATTGGCCCAGTATAGCTCACAGTTGGGGCTGTTTGGCTCTTCTGATGCTGACTGACTGATGTCTATTACTCACGATGCTGGCTGTGAATGGTCATGACCTGTGCTTTTATTTTGTAGGATCTACCCCAACCTGACAGCTAACGACATGATTCTGTACGTCATCAGGGGCATTAATCTGCCAACTCCCCCAGGTAGGCAGGTCTGGCTCTTTGAATTTGCCATGCAGTATTCTTGCATCCTCCGTTAAATACATTCACTTCCCTTTCTCCTTCTTCCTCCTCCCCTCAGGTGTCTCCGCTAGTGATATGGATGCCAGTGTGAAGTTTGAGTTTCCTTTCCCCAGTGCGGTAAGAAACAGCTGCTTATGCAATCTTACACAGTGGCACTCAATGGATTTTTCACTGTTGCTGTGGACCTTTCATTCACCCTGTCGATATCTAGGCAGCAGTTTTATAATTGTGTGTGTGTGTAGGAGGAGGCCCAGAGGGACAAAACAAGCACGGTGAAGAACACCAACAGTCCAGAGTTTAAGGAGCAGTTCAAACTTAACATCAACCGCTCCCACCGAGGCTTCAAACGAGTGGTGCAATCCAAAGGCATCAAGTTTGAGATCGTCCACAAGGGGTAAAAACAAAGACTCCTCTGGGGCAATTCAGGCAAAAGCTTCTTTGTTTACCTCTGTGATATGTGCTGTAATTGTATTCTCCTCTCTTTGTGTTTACAGGGGGCTGTTTAAGACGGACAAGGTAGTGGGCAATGCTCAGCTGAAGCTGGAGGCTCTAGAAAACCAGTGTGAGATCAGAGATATTATAGAAGTGAGTACTGATAATATGCAAACACAAATGTAAATGCATACACACGTGTACACAGCAACCTTATCTAACTGTGGGTATGTGTTTCTTAGGTGCTGGATGGACGTAAATCCACAGGGGGCAAGCTGGAGGTGAGGGTGAAGATCAGAGAGCCTCTAGCAGGAGTTCATCTCCAGACGGTGACAGAGAAATGGCTGGTGCTCGAACCCCTCTCCTCCCCCTCTCCTCCGGATAGACAAAAGGAACGGGTAAGTAGAGGGAGAAAGAAAGGGAACACTTGATGCAGGGAAAGAAAGCTGGGAGATGATCCAGACAATCAAATGGACAGCTTAACGCCCACCTCTAATTACCCCATCACCCCGTTCAGCTTTTGTGAAAACATCTCAAAAAGTGAGGTTGATTCTCTGCACCAGTCACAAGCCCCATCAAAACGATGATTTTCCTGTATATAGGCACAAAAGCAGGGATGCACAGCTGTCCATGTCAATTACCAGGAATCAGTTGTTATTCCCATTCTGCTGAGTAAACCAATTATTTGCAAGAAAGCATTGTTTGAAAAATCTCAGATTACTGGAGGGCTGCTTTAAACGCAGTTTGTATGCACTGCCGCCAAAGTAAATGCTGGGGTAGCAAAAGCTGCAACAATGGCATGAAATGATATTGAATGAGTGAGTTCAGTGACGTCTGTGTGTGTTTGTCTGTATTAGGCTCCATCTCCTCGGTCCAGACCCAGGAGTGAGCCAAGCAGCAGGGGCAGTCATCCCAGCAACTCTCCTCCACAGTACAAACTCCACAGCTTCAGCCTCCTGCACTTTGACAAGGAAAGGTTTGAGAGAAAGGTAGGTGTGTGTATGTGTGTGTGTGTGTGTGTGTGTGTGTGTGTATGTGTGGGTGGTCTGAGCCTATCCACAGCATTCACTTCTCTAAAGCTTGCAATGGGCTGAAGGTCTTGTCAGTCATTCCGCTTGTCTGTCAGATTGCAGACTACCGAAAGAACCGACGGGATCCCCCACCTGACCTCCTCCATCAACACAAAGAGATCACACACAGACTGCAGTGGCAGAAAGCACATCTAGAGAGAGGCTCTCCTGCTCTGTTTACAGGTAACACACACACATACCAACATATGCACATACTGTATGTACATTGTTAATAAGTATGCGTCTCATCCAATCAGAAATAAATGTCTCGTACATGTATGAACCACATTTTCCTTCACCATTATCTGTGTAGAGTATGAAAATGTGTTACGGCGCTTTGCCCAAGGACTTGCTGACTCAGTGAAGAAATTCTCCAGCCAAGGCAACAGGGTGAGTACAGGGTCAGAGCTGGCTACTACACGCATGTGTTTGTGACTGGACGCTTGGGTGTGTGTGTGTGTGTGTGTGTGTGTACGTGTCTGTTCCTGTGTAAAGTTTCCATTCCCTTCCCTTTTTATAGGAAGCTGCCAAGGATGCTCTGGCCAGGTTGAAGATGGTAGAGAATGAGGTAAAAGCTGTCATCTTTCTTACATACTTATCAGTTTATTTTTGCTGGTCTTTATGTGTGCGATTATATATTTCCTTTTCTTTCTGCTGCAGCTGGAATCACTGAAAAGGAAACGCACTGTATGAGAGGAGATGGAATAAGGGAGTGGAGAGGTGGCTGGAGACTGTTAATACACACACACACACACACACACACACACACAGACACACTAACACTACAAGGCCAGCTTGAAGCACCTTTAGCATGATCCGATGCTGCTCCATGATTATGACAAGTGCATGAAGAACCCTCATGATTCTGTCAGTAGATTTTAGAACCTGTCATTTCCGGTTAGATGCCTGTCATGGTAATTCTGTAATTACAAAGGGATCCAGAAATTAAGGCTAGCATTAAAACATAATGAAGAGCAGTGGAAGAGGAAGGCTTATTTGCACTTAGAAGCAAGACAAACACACTACAGAAAACTGCCTCCAAAATACCTTATATAATATCCTTTTCCCTCTTTTCCTAATTGTTTTTCTTTAATTCTCTTCTTTCTCTTGAGAGTTGGAAGAGTTACCCCGATTTACATTAGACACCAGCTCAAATGGAGTCATTTGGTGTCCATAGATGACCAAAAAAATAAGTGTGTGTGAAAGAAAGTGTGTAACCCAGTGGACTAAGGTGTTTTTAACCCCTTCCCATATTTTATGTGTGTGTAATGAGCTTAATCTAATCTGTCTGCTCCAGTATTCCCCGATTACAGTAATCTGCTCCGTTTGGAGTGGTGTGATATGGGAATAAAAACGGGGCTCCAGGGCGCCGCGGCTACATCCCATAATGAGGGATTAGTGTTTGTGTCACCAAGGAGACGACTCGTTCAGACGCGGAGCCGCCTGTGGGGCTCGGGGCGGAGGGGTGTTAACGGCATGAATGTGGTGCAAGCTCAGTTGTGGAGATGGATTGCTTCTTCTTCTTCTTCCTCATCAACTACTTCTTCTTTGTTGACTTCTTCGTCTTTGCCTTCTTCACACTAATTCCTTCACAGGTTATTCAGAAGCATGTTTAAAAGGCTGCTGTTCTTGGATTTCCTTAACTGTTTCACAAATAATGTGAAGTCCATTGTGGTGTCAATTAGAAAATGATCAATTAGAAAATGCAACATCTGCTGTATCACTGTGATGCGTCAAGTAGAGCTGTACAGCAGCAGAATATTTTCCATAGAGATTTTGTTATACGGCAGTTTCTGTCTCACTGAAATCTCCAATGGCAGCACAATGGACTGCTGAAATAATCTACCCAGAGGAAGAGAGATGAATGTGCGTCAATGTGGTTGGATAATTGCACATTATGTGCGTCTATGGGGGATTTCACACTTTGGAATGCATTCTTGTCATTCCTCTACCTTTTATTTTTTTTTTTTGAGTATGAAATCAAGTGGACACAATCCAGATACATCCAGTAAAGCTTTCTAAGAAGTGGATTCATGCTGACAAATGCAGGCGCCTTGGAATGAATAATGTGCCACAGCAGTACAACAACAATCTGATAAATGCATCATATTGCTGCCATGTATTCCTAGTTCTGTTCAATATATTGGACATATTTATCCTCTAATCCATGTGTTTGACAACCTGCTAACCTAAACGCACAAGAGGACAAGTTCCCTTTATGTGGATCCGTACTGATCCCGCCCATCCAGAATGTAGCGGACCGCTGTAAATGAGCCTTGTATTTACATGTGACTCGTCAATATTGATGTTGTCTGTTGACTCTGCCAGCAGTTTCTTGGTCACGTGTCGGGGCAGAGAGTCGCCTGTTTGCCTTGATCCCTGATCCACCCCCTGCCCCACTCACACACACAGTACCAGATACACTAAGTTAATCCTGGTTAAAGCTGGCCTGATATGGGCTCTCCATAGCCCATGGTGATCTTTTACATAACACCCCCCCCCCCCCCTCTCTCTCTCACTGTCTTTTTCTTAGGAGAGGACAACTTTTTGTGAACAGTTCACTTTTTGTTTTTACCTTGCTGATTTTGTTTTTTTTTGTTAGTTTTTTTGTTAGACAGGGTAGTGGAAGGACAAATAGAGCAGCGTGATTCTCTGCTAACAGACACACACATGTTAAATAGCCCTAACCCTTCGTTTAGATATGGGATGGCACTTGGCAAGAAATATGGGAAAGACTTAGCTTCTACTTTACTAGTGAATGGGGGGGTACCATTTAGAGGCACTGTCTAGCTCTGATGTAACCCTGGGTCACAGTGTTGGTGCGTTGGTGTCTCTCTTCTCCTCTGTCAAGGGCAGCAACTTTAACCCTGCATCACCCCAAACACACACACACTCCTACAAAGTCAGCCCCATAGAATTTGAATTGATAGAACGGTCATTCCCATTAAAAGCTGCACTCTTGAACTGACAAATTTTGGCTGGTACACCTCCAGTGGCTGCCATAGAATGTTTGATAATGTTGTCATGGAAATCAGTGTTGATTTGGTGCGTGAGACTCAGAAAGCTGGTGTGTTACCGTGGCAACGGCATCATTTGGATGAACATTCCAGTGGCAGTTGTGATGAACATTCTAACTTTCTGAGTATCATGTTCTGTTTAACTGATGACATCATCAGAATTCTATAGAAGCCATGTTAGGTGCACCAAAGGAAATTACCATGATGCATTAGGAAGTGTCCTTTCTATCTATTAAAGTTCTGTGGTCAGCCCATTCCTTTAGTAACCTTGTGGCCTTTGAGGCCGCCCCGTTGCCATGACAACAAGCTCATCAGCATTCTGTGTGGTAGTTGGATGGTCAGGCAGTAGGACAGATTGTTAAAGTTAGTCCTGCTGGTGGCTCACACTTGTTTCCCTCTCACATACGTACTTTCTCAGTCTCTTTGTTGTTTGGTTTGTCTTGTTCTCAGTTTTCCTTCCTTGATCTCTTTTCTCTCATCCTCCTGCAAAAAAAAAGGCTACACTCCATTTACAAAGGGAAAAGTTTGGTGGGTTTTTTGTATTTTTTTTTTTGTCCTGATCAACTTCAGTAAATGTATTCATCTGGGCTTGGGCAACTATTGTTGAATCTTTTACATTTTTATCTGTTAAGTCATGTAATGGCAATCAGTATAAATTTGTTAATATAAATATATATATATAATACAGCATTTGCTCTGTCTATTTTTAATGGAAGATGTGATGATTTGTCTCTTGAGGTGGAAATGTATGAAAGGCCTGATTGTTTAGGCTTTAATCTTCTTTGTTTGTGAGGTCGGTGGTGTTACTGGCAATATAAAAATATTGAAACTGTATTGAGTCTGTGTCCTTACTATTACTAACATCCTGACCTGCCGTTTCTCGTTGTTAGCTGTTTTTTCCCCCCAAAAACAACATCCTAGCTAATAATAATATAAAAAAAAACAACTGGAAGAATAGAGGCATGTCTTTTTGTTGAGACTACCTTCTGTTGTTGGGGGAAGCTCCGGGCTTTGCTGTTATGCTAATAACTTATTTGAATGTTAAATTTCTCCTGACAAAGGGGAAAAGATAGAGGGGGAGGGGGTGCAGGGAGAAAAAAAGGGAGACTGAAAGCAGAGTCCGGGTACAAAAATAGAGTGGAGGGGAGTCTAAATTAAAATTGGAGAACCCGCGAGAGTTTGGTGGGCGTGGACAGAGAAGGGAGGGCTTCCTGCTGGAGAGAGCACGTGGTTCCGTGTCTGCCCTGTCAGTGTGTGTAAAGGTTTCTGAGCCCTCTCTCTCCTCTCGCTCTCTCCTCCTAACCTCCCCGTTCACACAGCCTGCCAGCTAGCACTCATCCTCCGGCGGGCCCTCTCTCTTTTTTTTTATTCCTCCCCACCCGCGGCCCCCTTCAGCTCCCGTTCCCCTCCTCTTTCTTTACCGCGGCTCCCGGGACCGCCGACAACCAGGCCGCCGTCACTTCAGCGTGTATCTGTTGAGAGGGAGAGAGAGGCACAGAGAGAGTGTGTGTGTAACTGTGTGAGAGAGAGTGTGTGTGTGTGTGACTGTTGAGTGTGTTTGTTTGTGTGTGTGTGCGCGCGCACACCGCAGCCGTCCATCCAGATTCCCACCATCCACCTCGTTCGGTTTGGGTCATGACGCTGGAGGCGATCCGCTACCGGGCCGGGTCTCTGCAGATCCTCAACCAGCTGCTGCTGCCACACCAGACCGTGTACGACGAGGTCCGCTCGGTGCAGGACGGATATGAGGCCATCAAGTCCATGAAGGCAAGGAACCAGACTCCTCTCCTCTCTCTCTCTCTCTCTCTCTCTCTCTCTCTCCCCCTTATCACACTCTGTTTCTAGGGCTTTCACCCCCACCCCTCTACCGCCTCCACCACCACCCTCCTCCTGCATGCTGCATGTGATGTTAATCGTGTGTGTGTGTGTGCCTGGTCTTTTGTGCTCCGACCGCTCACGTTTCTACCGGACTCGGGGGCTGCATGCACGGGCAGCATGTGTTGCCGTTCGCTCGCCGCCGGGGTCCCGGCCTGTATTTTTGTTTTGAATGCATCTGCAGCACCCGCTACCACCCACCACACTGAGGTGCATCTGTAGCTGCCACAGCGACGGTGTGGAGTGGGATAAGGGCTGGATGTGCCGTCGAGGCTTGGCAGGAGTTTCTCTCCCCCCCCCCCTCCCCGACCGTATCAACCCCCACGATTATCTAAGGCATCCCAAAAACGACTTGGGATCCCATGATTTATTTATAGTTTTCGCATTATGTGCAAGCACGACAAAGGTATCTGCCAGGTATCTGCACATAGCTACCCACCCATGAAATGCCCCCCCCCCTTCCTCCTCGTTCTTTGGGAGAGATTATTGATGAATTATTAATGACCTTTACCAGGGTTTTTTGTTCGCGTTCTGGTCTTGTGCTGCGCTCTGTGACACCTTTCACTTGATTTATATCTGTCCATGCCAGAAGCCCTCGCGAGGGAAAGGTGTCCAGGTGATTGTATGTTGTTTAGGTTTTTGCCTTTGGGTGAGAACATTTTGAAATGCTCACCCGGGCCCGATAGATGTTCACCCTTTTGTCTTGCCAGCTACACACAGCAGCGTACACGTTTGATCCCGTGCATGTGGCAGAGTGAAGGAATGTACCATAAGCAGAGAGGATGATGTCATGATAATGGTGCCTAATGGGAGAGCGAGATGACTGGGACGCAGAGATGATATCATGGCCCTCTGGTGTGTTAGGTTCAAAGCAGTCGTGACAACTTTTGGCTCATTACGTTGCCTCATCCTCTTGGTTAGACCTCAGTTAGTGGAGAGAGATTGGTTATTCAGGTGAAAACTGGGCAGCAACTGGTAGATGGTGTGAAACCCACAGAGGAGACGATGACAAGTAACTCCTCCCCTCTCCTCCCTTCTCCTCCCTCTCCTGCCCCTCCAGGTGCGGGGCGCCCCGGCCATCGCCATCGTCGGTTGCCTCAGCCTGGCTGTGGAGCTGCGGGCGGGCGCCGGGGGCGACGACCCCGTGACCTTCATCAGAGAGTCTCTGTGTCATCTGACCTCAGCCCGGCCCACCGCCGTCAACATGGGCCGCGCCGCCCGTGAGCTGATGGAGTTTGCAGAGAACGAGAGCATGGAGAAGAATTCTGAACAGCTGCGGGAAAGGTAGGGCTGGACGGAGGGAGGTGAAGGCCTTAAAGCTTAACTCTGGGTATTTTCCACCTGGACCCTGTGTTCCCATCTTGTTCCATCATGCCGATCGATTCTGACCAAAATCTCATCAGTTGCTTCACTCTAGAGCTACTTGCATCTTTCTCGCCTGTTTGCGCTGCTCTCCAACACAGTACTCCAAAAATAAAAAGTCCCCAAAATATGTCTTTCGCAACACATTGATTGCTTGCCCTGTAATGTGCGGTGTCAGTAAAAAGATGTAAATGAAAATTATTTGAAGTCGTGCCGTTCTTATACAATTCTGATGCTACCTTAGACACAGAAGTGCTAAAGCAATGGCCAACACCGGCTGTGGGTGTCTGTCTACATGCGCCGCTGTATAAGTAGGGCAAAATAAATAGTGAACGTTGTCAGGTCATTTATAAACTAAAAAATAATTATATACATGTCTCATTACATAATGAGTGTCAATGTGAAAAATCCATGTTTTTGGTTGATTGTGAGTGTCCATTGGCCCTACAGGACTAAAACTGAAGAGCCATGCACCCAGGCAAGCAAGACATAAACAGCTCTTTAGTGGAGCAATTGGGGAGATTTTGGTCACAATCGATTTGTATGATGCAAAATGATTGGAAATTAGGGTACAGGTTGACAATGGCGTTATGCTTTGGGGGAATACACAAAGGCTTCTGGGAGATTGATCAATTTACCAATAAAATGTGATGAGAACATCAGTATCAAAATGATCCATCTGTCCCTGGGAGGTCATTCACTCTGGTACTCCATGCAAATTTATTAGTGTACACTATGTTCAGTGATAGTAGGCGACTAGCATTATCGCAAAAGTGAGAAAACAAGAACTTGTAGCAGCTCTAAAACCAAATGGTAAGTAATCTGAAATAATATGCAGCGAGGTCTGGCAGTTTTGTTTTGAGGAGATTGATCAGATTTACATGAAATATGATGTAAAAGTAACAATGTTTGTAACTACCACAGACTACGTTCCCTGTTTCCATAGGAAGTGAATGTGATGGGCGATGAGAGACTGTGTAAAAACCACTCTGCAGCAGAGTGGATGGATGTGTGCTTGCTCACCTGAAATGGTTAGAATCTACAGGCCACATAATAAAAACCATTATACAACAGTTAGTTCCGGTCGAGTAATTTGATTGGACAGGAGGCATTCCATGAGTGCTGATATACAGTATAACAGCACTGGGTCGTGTTACTGTATGTGTCACTCCGCTTTACAGGTGTTCTAATAGAGACAGTTAATGTGTTGCTTGGCAACACTTGGTAGTGGAATCCTGAGGGAACTGTTGTAATAATGTATATAAATATCATTATAATAATCACAGTCGTGCTGATGTACAGTATAACAGCACTCCCTCTCGTGTTATTGCTTAATTAATAACTTTTTACGACTAAAAGGTCAGTCTTGTTACTTTGGATAATGCCAGTCACCTATTATCACTCAGCATAGTGTATGCCAAAGAGTTACCATGGAGCACTAAAGTGAATGATGTACTAGGGACACATGAATAATTTTGGTGTCTGTGTTCTCATCACTTCATGGGTAAGTTCACCAATGGGCCACTCTCTCAAAAACTTGTGTGTTCCTTTTTAAAAATAGAGAGCGCACTGAGGGAAAAAAAGCAGTGCAGCTCCAAGTGAGGAAAGGATGAGATGGAGCAAGAACGATTGATAGAATGTGAGTGGAAGAGAGAGAGAGAGAGAGAGGAGCATGACGAAAAATTATAATGTGGGTATGGGAGAGCGAGGGGAAAGGCTAAACATGAATACGCCGCACCTGAGAAGCAGAGGAAGGCAAGTGGGGATAAAGAGAAGCAAGCAGGCATACTGTAACTCTAGACTTGATGGACACACAGTGGCAGACAGAGCCTCTTCTCAATTCCCACCTCCTGTCGCCCCCCCCTTCTTCTCCCCCTCCCCCCCCTACAGTGTAATTGCCTGGATCGAAGAGATGCTGGAACGTGACGTCAATGACAACAGGAAGATTGGTAACTATGGCGCCCAGCACATCCTGTCTGGGGTCCCGAGGGATTCTGTCACCATCCTCACACACTGCAACACCGGCTCGCTGGCTACTGCTGGATACGGAACCGCACTGGGTAAGACTGGAGCTGTGTGTGTGCAAGAAAGAGGGAGACTGTTGAGATATTTATGGCACTGTAACTGTAACTCTGTGTGTGTGTGTGTGTTGTAGGTGTGGTGCGCAGCCTCCATGCACTGGGCAGGCTGAAGCGTGTGTACTGTACGGAGACAAGGCCGTACAACCAGGGCTCCAGACTGACGGCCTATGAGGCGGTAGCAGAGGGATTCCCTGCTACACTTATCACAGACAGCATGGCAGCCCTCACCATGAGAGAGAGGGGCATTACAGGTGTGTGTGTGTGTGTGTGTTTGTGTGTGTGCATCCTATGCTTGCTATCGGTGTGAAGTTTCCTCCTCAATTTTACTGTTCTCCCCCTTCCCCCCTCTTTCCCCACATAATCCTCTCTCCTGAACTCTCTTTTCCCTCTGTCTTTCAGCTGTGGTGGTTGGTGCAGACAGGGTGGTTGCCAACGGTGACACAGCCAACAAGGTGGGCACATACCAGCTGGCCATCGCCGCTAAGCACCATGGGATACCGTTCTACGTGGCGGCACCCAGCACATCGTGCGACCTGAGTCTGGAGAGTGGCAGGGACATTATCATCGAGGTGCGCCCCCCCGAGGAGCTCACCAGCATAAACGGAGTCCCCATTGCTGCCCCAGGTAAGATGGAGACCATAAGAGTGGATGGGATGCTTGTTTTTGAACAGAACCGGTGAGCTACCACAGAACTCAGTCACTACAAATGTTTAGGAAATGGAGATTTATATAAATTAATAACTATGGTATATGGAACATTTGAGCGCTCATTTAGAGGAGGAAAGTAGCAAGTTGAGCTAAAGATTGACAGTGAAAGTGATGGAGAGAGGGAAAGTGGCAGGCTGGGAGAGAAGGATGAGCGTGTGTCCTAGGTGAGTTTGTGAGCGCTGATTGAGCTGTGTCATGTGATCTCTAATTAGACAGCCAGAGAAAAGAGACACTCGGTGACATCACAGTAATTAAACCACGTTCATTTAATGAGCTCACCGGCCCCTGGAGAGGAGAGGAAAACGTGTGTGCCTGCACATCTCGTCTGACTGTCAAATTTCTCCCTCTCTCGCTTAAAAACACTCTTAATCAGTATCTTTTTTTAATGTCACAGCGCTGTTCTCTTGTCCATCTTGTGTATTGCTTTGTTAATGATCAACTAGGCTTGGGCCGATATTCAATAATGTCGAATATCGCAATATTTTGTGAATGTTGCAATATATTTAGATCACAATTGTGCCAACTTCTGAATTTATAAACCTGTAATCTACTACTGGTAGATTACAAATATATGATATTTTTATACAAAAAATAATCAGTTGTAGTGAAAAATGTATTTGAAGTGGGTTCCCTTTTCCACAATCTGTTTTCCCTGAAATAGCAGGAATGAGCAAATTACACCAAATGGCCATAGTTTACTCCAATGCTTGAATAGAAAGATCAAGTTTCTAGGCTAGTAATAATAATAATAGTAATTATTGTTATTAATAACCTAATAATTTGATGTCATTTAGAATAAATAAAAAAAATAAATAACGTGACACCCTAACCACTGCCGAATGTCGATAATATCATAAATCGCGATATTTTGGTGTGACAGGATCGCGACATTACATTTTGGATATCGCCCAAGCCAATGATCAACCGCCTCACTCATTTGAAATTGCTCGCCGCCTGTCTGCAGGGATCGAGGTGTGGAACCCGGCATTCGATGTGACTCCTCACCAGCTAATCACAGGAGGCATCATCACAGAGCTGGGAGTCTTCCTCCCCTCTGAGCTCCAGGCGGCGCTCACCGGCCGCCTCACCGCCCTCTAGACCCACTCAGCCCCTTCTGCTGGTCCATGTGCGCCACCGCACCTCGCTCACACACACACACACACACTCTCATTCCATCACAGCACACACACACAGACATGGTTGTGGTGGAATTTAATTTACTACATTGGTAAACACACAGTCAGTGTTACATGTCAGTGCACAAAGATCAGTGGCGCACACACACACACACACACAAAGATCACATGTTCTACAGTCTGTCACCCACATATATACACACACACAGACACACACACACACTGCAGGGACTCAAGCAGACACACAAGTGCAGTCTCCCCTTTTCTGTCCTCCTCTTTTCTGTGGTCTCTCCGCCCTCACCTTCTCCCAAGGTATCCATTCTGTTTCATTCTCTCTCTCACTTTCTCTCTCTCTCTCTCTCTCTCTCTCTCTCTCTCTCTCTCTCTCTCTCTCTCTCTCTCTCTCTCTCTCTCTCGCCCTCTCTCTCTCTCTCTCTCTCTCTCGCCCTCTAAATGGCTTCTGCGATGATGAATAGTGCTCAGCTAGACTCTCCCATGAATTCTATTTGGCGAACAATTTTGATAAGTCACTAGTGAGATAATTTTTCAGGGCTTGTTCAACTATAGAAAAAAAAAACTTTGTCATTTTGAAAGTAGTGATTTTGATCAGCCGTGATGTTTAAAGTGAGATTTAAGTGCTGCTACCAACTTGTAAATATATATAACCCTATTGGTAGTGTGTACATATGTACAAAACTAACCCCCTGATAGTTAAAGGTACCATCATTTTAACCAAATATGTGGTTATTTAAATCTAAATTCACCCCATCAAAAATGTTATATTAACATTTGCTTTCGTTTTCTCTATGTAGAAACTTTTGTAGAAGAATAATTCAAGAAAATTGATAGCTCATAGATTTTGAGAACCAGAATTTCGTAATGATATTAGGAGTCGTATTTCACTCACGTTTTACCCCGTGTTACAAAATTTTGAACGCAAAGTGGAAATTGTTGATCAATCCTCCTTAGTCAGCTGAAGCCTATGACGATACATGGCTCTAATTATACCTCACTCCTTGTTTGTATCTTGCTGTTCCCAGTTGTACCGTATCATACCATACTTATAATCTTATACAGTACTTGTATACGTAACCATACTTATTTCAGTACCATATCAATGTCCACCGCTACCACACAGAATATGCTCCATAGGAATAAAAAGTCTAAAAAAGGGAATTGGTGTCATTTTTGCCATAACAGCTTCTGCGTGGAGCTTAGATGTCTGTTTTATTTACTGTATTTCTGTGATAGACGTCAGTAGTAAAGGAATAGTTCACCCCAAAATGAAAATTATCTTCTCACCCCCATGTCAGTCGAGATTCCATTGAAGATTGTAGGAGCACCAAAAACACAGCGAGTTAGCCCTCGCTCCGTTCTTCTCACACCTTTTGAAGTTAACGGGGCAATATTTTTCAGCTCCTAAAAAAAGCAGAAAATGTCTTTCAAAGACCAGAACATTGTTAGTGTGAAAAATATAGAGGATAATGAGGTAGAAATTGGACTTTTGGACCCACAGTGCAATCGTTTGGCTGCAAAACACTTTATCCTGCACAAGCTGTTTGGAGAAATTCAATGGACATTTTCTGCCTTATTTTTTAGCTATAAATAGATGGCTGTATTAACTTCAGCAGTTTGGGAGAAGGCTGAGATAGAAATGCAGGGGCTAATTCGCTGTGTGTTTGTTGGTCCTGCGAACTTGAGTGGAGTTTCGACGACTCTTGGAATTCTGGACAAAATCATATTTAGCACCGAACTTGAGTGGAGTTTCGATGGGTGTGTGTGTGTGGGGGGGGTAATTTTGCGGCGAACTATTCCTTTAAGATTGGTGGGTTGTTTTCCCATTCTGCATTGCCTCCCTATAGAGCGTGCCCTATGACTCCATCTGAAAATGATTCATGGCATAATGACACCAACCATCAGAATGTAATATTCAACTCGGAAGAAATTTGTGGTCGCTTTAGACAAGGCTGTGATCAAGGCTGCGCTTCGCTAAACAGTCACTTATTGCCTTAGTGCTCTGTTTAGAATGTGACCGACTGTTTGGATTATTCCCTCTTCCTGACTGAAATTCTATTTTATCAGAGACGGACTTCCAACCCACCAGTCTAGTATACGAGATCAGGGGCCATGCGCATAAAGTCGCTTAAACTGGAGGTGGCGACCAGAGAACAAAAGCTCCTGTGGTCACGTGATTCTCAAAACGCCGCTCCTTTTTTATTCTAAGAGGCTTTATGCAGAAATCCCGGATGTCTAGATCTATACGAGACTCGCCTACTCACTGTACTGAATGTCACAGGCCCGGACTCGGGGGGGCCCACACTGCTCACTGCCTTACACAGCCAGCAAGTACAGCACTAACGCAGCTCACAACACAGACTACAGCTAGTCTGTGAGCCAGCATGCTAACAGGAGAGACGACAGCCCAACCTACCCCCCCCCCCCCTTTCTCTTAACCACACATGCTGCCCTTGTGGGTTTTAACCATTCAAACCGGTCTTGATGACAAATACGCAAACCCCACCTTTCTACTCCACGCGTGTTTTTCTTGTGTTTTCAAGCCACACCCTCCGGACTGCTGTGAGGTCCAGAGAACACACTCTAGATAAAAGCTTAATGTTAAAAAGTTAAAAAAAAATAATAATAAATAAATTTAAAAAAAAGAGTTGCAGGATCCATAGTGTCCCTGTCCAGTCCATATCCTTGAAGTGTTGTAAAATAGACCCACTTCTTCCCTCACCTCTCCTCACTTTAAAACCTGTCCATCTTCCTCTTCATCCCTTTCCTTTTTCTCTTCCTCTGTCCCTCCGTCCATCAGCTCATCGCCCCCCTCTCTACTCACAACGATGCTGTTAAGTCGCACACAAGGGTAAAATACACTTGTGTATTGTGTTTGAGTTTTCCTTCGTTTTTTTTCTTTTGTCCAGTTTAAAAAAGGAGATCAAGGATAAAGTCGGGGTGGGGTGGGGGGGTGGGTGGTGGGGGGGGGTGCAGGTTTAGACAATGTTCCAGAAATATGTAGCAACTTTGTGGCCATCAGACCTGCAAATTATTTCTTTATTAAACTTAAGAGGTACAAGATTTTGTTTGTCTGTACATCATGATGATTACTCTTTGGCTGTGATTTGTTGTTTTTTGGGTTATTTTTGTTTGTTTTTTTCATGACATTGTGGTTCCTAGTGATTAAGCCATTGTTTAGTACGCCACACTGGGGAGGCCTCCTCAACCATACACACTACCTCTCCGTCTGCCCACACAGACTCAAACACACACATGCATGTACGCAAGCACTAAACACGCCTGGTTGCAGCAGAGTAGATTGACAGATTGCGGAATCGCTAAAATCTGGGCTAAAAATTCTCCAGATCTCACCAACGTTTATATTTATATCTTGAACCCAAAGTGATTAATATTTGCGGCGGTGATTTTAGTCTAGATTCAGACTAGCATGTCATATTGGGTAATGTTAAAGTGCAACAGACTTGTTTCTGCATTATAAGTTTCAACACTACACTCCCGAAGGTGCGGCAATATTACTGTATAATTAAAAAAAAAAAAAAAAAGCTTTCCACCCACTTCCTCTTAAGAAGCCCAAAACATGCCTAACAATCAGGTGCCAAAATTCAGTGCTGGTTGTCACTTTTTACCCACATTGTTTTAATTCATCAAAGTCGGCTGCTTGTGTATTATCCAATGATTATTAGTGTGGCCAGTGGTTACCATGGAAGGAGTGTTGTTCGGACGGCCTCTTTAAGTGCAAGTATGTTATTGTTCTTATTGATAATCACTTGATCTGGGTTTAGTTTTGTAACATGTGGAAATAGTTCAAAACTGGATTTTTTTTATATATATGTATATGAATATAATGCTGTAAAGTGCAGTCATGAATTAAGAGATTTCTCTTTCACATCAATACAATAAAGAAGAGGGAATAAAAACACCATGACATGAGTTGCCTGTGTCTCCTTCACACACACACACACACACGCAGTCTTAATTGATCTATTCGTTGGATTCTTGTGATTCTTTTATTATCTGTCTATACTGTAATTATGACAAGGCGATTACTGGCAAGACTGAAACATAATCAGAATATATCAGAACAGTACTTTGTTATTCTCTCATTGGGATAACTTGTAGTCAAATAAAAGTGAAATCAAACTATTCCTCTTTCTGCTGGGGATCCCCTGGAACCCCCTCAAGGACCACTGGTGGGTCCATGGACCACAGTTTGGGAGTCATCCTAGATTATACACTAGCTTTACCTACTGTTGCTTCTTTCCAGAGGGGGGCTCTAGTGTCACGAACGTCAGAGGAAGAGAGCCATCGAACCAGTGTGAAGATGGTGTGTTGGGGTTAAGGGAAACCCAATTAGTGGACAAAATTAAACAAGGACAATATAGATATTACCTTGTCATTTGGTCCAGTTGAATGTTGCCGTATTATAAAATAGGATCTGTTAAAAGAATGGCAAAAGACACTGGAACTAAGAGAGTGGGCAAAGGCAATGCTATTAAATTCTGTCCTGAGAAAGTGTGTTCATGTGGGGTGTAATGTGGGGTAAATACACTATAAAGAGTGAACAGCGAGTGATGGAAATTAGGGGTTTCTTCTTCTTTGAAAACTTTATCAAGCCGCCTTGATAAGCACCAACTGGTAGAGGAGAAAGTTCTATTTTTACCTTCCACCGGCTTCGAGTATAAATGATGAGGCCTAATTCAATTCTTTTTTTTTTTTTCGACTGGTGGATGTCAGCAGTGCACTTCAGCTTCTCTGGAAAGTTAAAGAGATAATGAAGAAGAATGGGCAGCACATGTTGGGATGTTGGGAAATGAGGACAGCCTGGCTAAAGCAAGCCTCCATACGGGAGGTGGTGGTAGATGTGGATTTACATCTGTAAAGCAGAAGCAAAAGGAGTGATGTGGAGGAAATCAATGTGGAAATGGCAAAATCACTGTGATGCAGAGACAAGGCATTTATATCAAATTCAAGACAAGGTTAGCACGGGAAATAGTATGGGCAGCAACATGGAAAGAGGAAGACATTATCACTATGTTAAGGCTAGCACACAGCAGACTTTGTGTCAGGACCAAGAAACAGTGCAGTCAGTTGTTTGTCTATTATTAGATCTTCTAGGTATGAAAGGCTGTTGAAGGCGAAAGTGAATAAAGCTGCATGGTATCAAGGAGTTTACACTCAAGCAGTTATTGAGCAAACTTAATAATAGTATGTTTGTTATTGGGTATAGATCATGGTATGTGGTAGCCTATAGATCAATGGTTCTCAACGTGGGGTCCGGGGACCTTGAGGGGGTTCTAGGGGGTCCCCACCAAACTGATGAATTGCTAAACTGAAGTATAATTTCATTAACAAGAAGTTAACACAAGAATGTATAAGAGTGACTATTTCGGTCGTAGTTTCACCATTATCTCTCTACCTACAATACAGATAGTCTTGGAATTCTGGACAAAATCATATTTAGCACTAAAAAAAATCTAAGATTTGGGTCTGTGAGACAAAATCTCATCAAATGAGGGTCCGTGGCTCTAATGTGGACTAAATTAGGGGTCCTTGATATGAAAAAGGTTGGTATAGATAATACCTGAACCACACTCCGGAGCAGTAGGGGCGGTGATGCACCTTCACGATGGATGCCAACGGCCGTAGAACAAGACAGAGAAGCAGCAGCAGAAGAAGAAGAAGTATAGGCGGTCTGTTTCCGGGTTCAGTAGGCTCGCAAAATGGCTCAAGGTAAACACAAGTTCAAAGCGCAGCGTCCCGGGGGTTCAAAGAAACCCCAACAACACAAGCAGAAAGGACCCAAGAAAGGAGGTATGTATCAAATGTCTCAGTAGTTTTTCATTTACTCAGCGAAAAAGGCATTCAAACTGATATTCAAGAAGCAACAACGTGCGTGGCAGGGGCCATGTTGGCTCAAATAGGGATTAGCAAAGGTTCCAATCTGCTTGAGTGAGTCGTTAAGGTTTGGAAACTGCAGAGTACGTTACTAGTGTGAGTAATCTGTCAACGTTGACAAATTTAGCGACGAACATATGTCCAGCTGAAATGACAAGGAAAGCGTAAACAACATTAACATCCCCTCCTCTAAAAATGCATGGCTGTCAATGTTTCCGTCGCGTGCATGGGAGGATATTTAAACCGTTATTGAATCAGCAATAAAACCAACGACTAAATAAATCCAAAGAAGTATAAGTTTAAAATTAATCACAGAATATATTCTGTGAATTGATACACTATGGAGATTGAAATTAGACATTCATTTGAATTCATTTAAACTCAAACTAAAAGACATGGTATCTGTTTTAGGACAGACTTTTGCTTTATAAGTTTGTGTTTATCAGTTCACTTTCAGTTCACATAAACAATTGGTAATGGCAATTGGAAAGTTTAGTATTATGCTCTGGGTTTAACTCAACTTGTTTATTTCTATTCAACAGGGAGGGTCATCATGCCCAAAAAGACTCAGGTGGTTCAGCAACAGAAGCTGAAGAAGGTAAGAAGAACTATAAGAAAGTGACAGTGGCAGTTTTCGTTCTGGTAGAAAAGAATGAATACATCAGTGAGCTTGATCAATAACTTAACATTAACATGACTTCCCCTGTTGTTCCTTGAAGGGACTTGAGGTTGCCATCAGGAACAAGATTGAGCAGGAGGTGACCCAGAGGGCCAGCTCCTCCCTCCACAAGCGGCTGAGTGTGCTCAAGGGGCCCGAAGGTAAAGGCGCCCCAGGAGGCCCTCGTCCAGGATCCAGCTCCAAATAGGGCCAGACACACGACGGCACGCCTGCCAGGCCTGAGTCTGATGGTATTGCAACACAAAGCTGCTAAATTCAAATGGGGTTAATGAGCTACATATATAATTCCAATAAGATGTCAGCTGTCCTCTTGTTTTTGATTCCCAAATGTTTGAGATGGGTACAGGCGTAGTTATTATAGAACTAGTCTGCTTCATTCTTGGCTCTATGCTGTTTTTAGGAGTCTGTCAAATTACAAAGAAAGACTGAAAGCAACAGACAAGATCTTCTGGAAATGATATGTAGCATTGGGTCATGAAATTATGGCAAAAACCTCCAGTGGGGGGCACCACAGGACTTAAAGGAACCACATGGAGTTTCTGACTTGTTGGCTTGCTTTCATAGAGGTCCTCATTCAAAAAAGAATGGACTTAAGATAGCATATTTTGATATGAGCTTTGGGTCATACTTTTAAAAAAAAAATGTTTCTATCACTGTGTTTTGTATTGACGCCACTGTACAGAGAACGATGAATAAGAGTAAAGATGAGAGAAAGATTAGTTTGACATGATGTTTGACTCGATGTATGTATGTATGTCAGAGAAGTATCAGTAGCCTGTTTCACAAAGCAAGTTCAACATGATCAGGGTATCTCTGCAGAACACTGTACATGCACACTGTGGTGTGTTCTGCCTGTGTTTGTACAGGTTTCTCCCTCTTTTCTATTGACTGTTAAAACTCCCATGATCCTTTGCTGCAGGTGTTAAATGTCTCAAGGCCAGCACTTTGCTGTGGCTGTCTGTCAAGGACGGGCCCAACAGACCGGCTTTGTGACTGAGCGCACCAGCCAGTGATAAGGGTGAACACCATTTGAGCTACTTGGTTTTACTGTTAACAAACCCTTTCACCCAGGCTACACCAGTGCAACTTTAGCAAGCTTCTGTTTACAAAATAGTGTATTTATGTATTAAATACTATAAACATAAGTTCTTTCATGAGGTATTTATTTGATTCCTTTGTGGATATCACTTGCAAGTTATGCAATTCAGAGTTCCTGTTATAGTTCTGTTGCGTCAATAATATAGCTTCATAATTCGGAGCCTATGAGAGTTTCCACATATATTACATCATGTCTCAGGTAGCACTTTCTGAATTACAATATTCAACTTTACCTACAACTCAGTTACAACAACAGAGCATGCATTCCTGTATACAATACACAAGAACAATCCTACCATATGAAAATAAATTATAAAACAAGCTACTTGTTAAAGACGACAAAATACAATCAACATGTCATACAACACAGATTCATCAGCACTTACTTCTAATGCAAGTCTGTGATAATAAACTGTTATTTGGTACTAACTGCCAGTGTGTCTACGAAGCCTTGATGGTTTCCACACAGTGAGCGGAGCGCAGGAAGCGAGGGAACGAGTCTTTGGCCATCAGGTTGTAGATTCTCTGCTGGGCCTTGCTGAACGTGTCCGCCGCCGGAGAGTCCATCACACCCAGCAGAGCCTCGCGGGTCTCAGCGTCCAAGTTCACCTGAGAGGAAAAAACACAATGTGAACAAAGCTCCAGGTGACAGAGTGTTCCTCACGCTTCCTTATGTCTCCAGTGTTCCTTTCGCATCCCCCTCCTCCCTACACTAACCTCCTGTGGGGCGTCGGGGGTGATGAACTGGCTGTAGATGGTGCTGGCCTTGGCCCTCTGCAGGCGTGAGGGGGAAACCCTGTAGTCTTCGCAGGCCAGCCAGAACTCCAGGTTCTCCTCACTGAACTCTGAACGCAGGAACCAGCGGAACGCCTGCAGACCGCCTAGGAGAGAAGGGGGATACAGGGACAACAGGACCTCACATTCAGTGCGTGGGCAGAGAATAGACGGTACATAATACATATCGCTCTACATACAGACATTTATACATTATGCACATAGCACTTTGTGCGTTTAGGTAGCACGGCATGCAGTAGGTTCAGGGTGCAATTGCAGGTGAGGGTCCAGCAGAGCGTTTTGGGCAACGCAACGTGAGATAGATGCACTGGGTAGGATGGGACTGCATGCAGGAATGGCCGATGTTGACAAAATTAATGTAATAAATTGCCAATCCCTAATCAATTGTTTCGATATCCCTATATAACGATATCTGCGAACGTGTAAAATCATCTTAAATAATCAAATTGTTGTGTTCATCAAAATGAACTGCATGGTAATATAAAGTATGATATAACTTAAATATACAAATAATATTCTTTGATTGGTTTCAGATTTCTTTTTGTGAGAGATTTTAATTATTTGCTTTTTATAATTAATTAGACAACAGAATTGAGTATCACAACAACTCCTGCTGCATATTTTATGCATTAATGCTGCATAAAATAGTTCTGAGACTTTTGGAGAGTGGACATACAGTAGTTCCTGAAGCTTTAGTGTTGTAGTACACAGATTTGTGCAGACATTATAAATAGTACAAGCTGTATATGTAACTCTACCTGTTACATACTAGGACTGCCCAGATTAGGTGTTTCTTTTCCACTGGGACCATCTAAATGTACGTACTCATGGGACATGGAAGGCACTTTGAATAAAAATGCCTACCAATAGCTTCTTATTTTTAGAATAGGTAATGAATGAGAGTGGAAATAGAGAAGAAAGAGATGAAAGAAAGGGAAATCGAGGTCTTACTCTTGCTGTTGAGCAGAGACTCCAGGTCCTGAAGAGCCTTTTCATCGTGAGATCTGAGAGAAGAGAGAGAAACAGTCAGAATCCGGTGTTGCTGTGATAATATAAGAGATGAGCGGATTTAATATGCATTTGAAATGTGGATTTCTGTAGGTCTACTTGTGTTTGAGGTGTGTCCAGTCCTGCTTCTCGGCCAGGTGGCTCAACTTCACCCGCATCTCCTTTGCCCTAAAATACACCGGCACATAAAATCACACCAGGCTCTGCATACAGCACCTTTTTAACATTCGTGGCATATTACTAGCTTTGTAATTAGCAAATCACTTGTTCACATACAAAACTTTATTATGACCCACTTCCATACTCACTTCTCCAGGCATGAGGAGGGCAGGGAGGACAAGCCCTTGCACATTGATGTAGTCGTAGAAAACCTGGAAAGAGAAAACGGAAGGATGAACAGACCTAACTGTAGTCGGTCACAGTATTTATTCTGTGTTTTTCCTGCTTCGTCAACCTCCCAGACCACAGTGTGCTGCTCTTATATACCTGATCTGTCGGTCTGCCCACACGGCAGCAGGTGCACAGATGATGGGAGATGAATAGAGATGAATGGGCAGTTGAGTAAGAGGGCTGGTGTACGTGCTCACAGGCCATGTGGGCCCGCTGGTGCTGAGCTGTCCCATCTGTTCACAGGTGGGACAAAACAAGGCAGGGCATACAATAGGGAAATTACACCAAGGGGATTTCAGGTGTGTGTGGTCAGGGATCATTAGTAAAAAAAAAATAGAGCTTGTAGAGTAATATCTAGAAGAGAAAGACTTGATGAGTGAGGAGCAGGTGGGCAGGTAACATCACTCATCTCTGAGTGGGAGAGATAGAAGTGCAATTGTGTGTGTGTGTGTGTGTTCATGTTCCTGTACTTCTATATGTGAGAACCAATTTGAGATTTAAACCTTCAGAGTGAGGACGTATTTCTGTGAGGTGAGATCATTTTGGCCTTTCCTCACATCTTTAAGGGGCTGTTGTTAGGGTTAGGTTAAAATTAGAATTAAGTGTTGGGGATAGGAAGTGTGTGTGTGTGTGTGTGTGCGTGTGTGTGTGTGTGTGTGTGTGTGTGTGTGTGTGTGTGTGTGTGTGTGAGAGAGAGAGAGAGAGAGAGAGAGAGAGAGAGAGTTTACTGAAGATGTAGTTTACACCCTGAATTTGTCCGAACAGTGTGATTTATAGGAGGCTTGAGGGAGATCCAAAGGTGACTTCTATCCGCCCCGTTTCAATTGATTATACATTAATTAAAGTGATTTACCGGGCCAATTTGTCTAATAAAACCATGCTTTTCATATCTGTAGTCGGTAAACACAGTCACGATGCAAGGCGCAGACTCAAAATCCCACTCTTCAGTGCGACTTTCCAGACCAGCAGGCTGTTGGTGTGAAGAAGGAAACAGAGAAGGTGTAGGAGGACACGAGGAAGAAACAAGGACACGCTGCATAATATGCCTCCAGATTATCTTGCAGACCCAGATTATCTATCCGTATTTATTTATAAGTGGCTCACGCGAACAGCTGGCGCAATGTCACACACATGTACAGAGTATTGATCGGTCATTTGCCGCCTAATGATTTCTCCCTTTGGCTCGGTCTGCGGATCGAAGCGCATATGTTACCGCCGGTTGCAGAGAGTATAGCGCTGCATACATGAACCTGACACCGGATTCACGTTACTGACGGACGGTCGGTCGGCATTTACACCCACGAAGGGTCCGGTTCAGCTCGGGCAAACTGAGTTGAGGAGAGGAGTCGCCTTCCCTCGCTTCCTGGTTCCTCAAGAAACGTCGAAGTAAAAAGTTACGAGACGCACGAGCATGTTGATTTGAATTGTAAACACTGAGCCTGAACCCGGAGGGAGCGGACTCACTTCTGTCCGGTATCAAATCCGGTTTCCTGACTGATCCAGATCCAGCCTACTGGACACCCGACCCGGATTCCTCTCCAGTCCTAAATCCGCCCTGCAGCCCACCATGGACCGTATCGACTCGGTATGCCAAGATGTGGCGCTGCATTAAGTGAGTCAGAATTTCATCTTGCAGTTTCTGTTATTATAATGGAGAGTAAACCCGCTCAGACATTTAGCCTATTTGGAAGCCCTATCTAGTAAATAGGCTAAACATCACGGGAGCATTCAGGTTACTCTAGTAGTATGTGCAAATTAGTCTGGTGACAGGTCTAATGATCTATCACACTGGCCACATGGTAACCCTTTAAATTACAAACCATTAATTACGGAGTAATTACTGGAAATAACTAAGTAATAAGCAAGTAAACTAGATGTAATAACTAGTTATAGCATTAGAATGAGTGGTAATTACTGATTAATATACAAATTAAAAAGGTGCTTTCACCAGTAATTGTATTAGTAAGTGGCACTGGCACACACTTTTGAAAACTTCTTAAGGCGCTTGAGGCGAAGGATAAACTAGCTGAAGAAAGAAGAAACACACTGTATTGATTTATCTTCCACAGGGGGAAGGGACATTCATTATAGAAAGTGACGACACCTGTGCAGAAACAATGTTTTTTCATTAGGTTTTCATTTGCTTATAATGTGTGAGTGCATACAACAATATATTACATATTTTAGAAAATACATACCAGTACTGACTATGTACAATATTCAGATACAAACATACTCCATACCAACTCTACAGAAATAACAACAGAAAACAACAGAAATCCCAGAACAGGCCCAGCCCAGTAAAAAACACATTTTTTTTTATTACTCAGTAGTTACCAGTCATTTTAATGCTAGAACAATGGATATTACTATTATTATTTCCAGTCATTACTACGTAATAACATAAAGGGTTGCTCACATAGTAATGTCAGTTACTGCCACTCTGAAATTTAGTGGAGGCTGTAGATGGCTTTGGTGCTAAATGTTATTCAGTGCTCCCACAGGCCTTAAAAATTCTTTTGAGAAAAAAATCTTTGAAAGTTTTTGAAAATGAATGAGATAAATAAAAAAGATCAAATATAGCACCCAGATTCATCAATATGCTATGATGGATATTTGTGTTGATATAGCAGCAGTTTTACAAAAATTAGAATGATTTCACCATGATTGAATATCAGCTGCAGGGACTTTGCCATTCTCTGATAGGCTTTGGTGAATTGACGCCCCTGCATCCCACCAGCTGACCTAACCGGCACCAGGTATGGGACCCCAAGGGGCTCGGGTCCCCCGGGCGTCCAGCCAGGACAGCGGTGGTCCAGACCAGGGGAGGGAGGAGAGGTGGGCCAAGCTGTTCAATCAGCTGGACCTCAACAAGGACGGACGCATCGACATCTTCGAGCTGCGGGCGGGACTGGCGGCCCGAGGGCTTTCCAGGGGCTCAGTGGAGAGGGTAAGAGCTTTATATCACTCCTCCCTGCTGCCTCCCACCGCAAGGGAGGGGGTTATCTGTTGTGTGTGTGTGTGTGTGTGTGTGTGTGTGTGTGTGCGTGCGTGTGTGTGTGTGTGAGAGAGAGAGAGGGAGTTCACAAGGATTTCCCTCTAGTCTACTGAAGTGGTGGACCTATATCGCCTCTCCTCCTGTCTCTTCTTCACTCTTCTTCTCTCCCTCTCCTCTCCTCTCTTTTCCCCCTTCTCTTCTCCTCTCTTCTCTTCTCTTCTCTGCTCTCTTCTTCTCTGCTCTCCTCTCCTCTTCTCTCTCCTCTCTCTTCTTCTCTTCTTTCCTCTCCTCTTCTCTCCTCTTCTCTTCTCTCCTCTCCTCTCCTCTCCTCTCCTCTTCTTTCCTCTCTTCTTCTGAGACAGAAAAGTAACCATTCAAATGCTAACTAATGGCAGTGCCACTATTTGTGCCACATTAAACATCAAATGGAATGGCTTGTTGACTTAAATGTAATCAACGTAGCTAAACATTTAGGTCATTCAAGGAAAACTCACTGCTTGTCAACTGCTAGTCATTGCATATTCATTGCCTGGTAATTGTTCGTGCTTTATGGTCACTCTGCACTGTTAGATCCTTTCTGTTTTCCATTATCTGGAACATCCTTGATGTTCCCAATCAGAAGTCCTGCTGTTGGTACAATAGCAGCACCTGAGAACATCAACAGCATAACTTTATTATGAATACACACAGTCTCGCTCCCTCCTCCCTGTCTGTCCGAGACTGTTTGTATTGGCAAGAAGAGTGTGAGTCATGCAGCAGGCTCTCTCTCTCTCGCTCTTTCTCCTTATCACTCTCTCACTCCCTCACACACACACTCTCCCTTTCTCTCCCTCTGTCTAGCGTCTGTGTATTTGTGTGCACACATGCACAGGACAGCATGTTGTCTATTTTAGTATGAGGGACGGGACTTTGTAAGATGAGAAAGCTAACCTTTACCTCCCCGTCACTCAGTCATACACTATCCAACTCTTCATATCCTTACTTGTATGGATCGTTGTCCAAATTGTCGACATTTTGTGCTGTTTCTTATTGGTTTTGCCTGTATTGTAATCCTTATTTCAGATCTTTTTCTGGATCTCTGCCACATTTGTATAACCAAGAAATTGTGATGTAACTGTTGAGCATGTTGGAAAAATATGGCCTATACATCTTGAAAATAAAAATAAAAATAGTACTTAATGTTTACATTTCATTAAATGAACAAAACCTTCAAACCTTCAGTCTCACACCAACTGCCACCATTGCAGTAGGATTTACCAATGAGAGACGTTCAAGTCAGCCTTTATTTTTCAAACTGAATGAAAACAGTTTGAAGAGAAATGGGTTAAATCGGTTTTGTTTTGATTTTTTTTGTTTTCAGTTTGTCTTTGAATTCTAATGCATTGTTGTACAGATAAGTGCATAAATGTAACATACCAACTGTATTTTATACAGTTGCTCATGTCTTTTTGGCTAAATAACATGTTGTAACATTACTTGACCAACAGATGGCAAGATAGAGTTTTGTATAAATGGGTAAATCTGGATTCTGTAATGTTCTGGCATCTGGATCAGAATGATCCTATCTGATTTTCTTTTTATACTGACTCAAAAAATTCAATTCAATTCAATTCAAGGTGCTTTATTGGCATGAAATACAAAAGGACATATTGCCAAAGCAAAGTCAACAAGTTCAAATAACAGTAATCAAACTTAAATCTACAATTGATATGTCAACAAATATACAACAATTAATTAACAGTCGATCAATTTCAATAAATATGTGACAGTGTCAGTGTGTCTCCTGTGAGACAGTGAGTGGCTACAGTAGTGGCGCACTCCTTTTTCTCTCCTAGTAGGTATTGGAGTTTTTCATTTGATGGGAGGTTTTCAAAATCTGTGCATATTGATTTGAATTTGGGGAGGTAGAGATCTCTGATTCCTGCATAGTTTGCACAGAGCAAGAGGAAGTGCAGCTCTGTCTCCACCTCTGCCTGTGAGCAGAGTGAACACAGCCGCTCCTCTCTGGGTTGCCAGGTCTGCCGGTGTCAGCCTGTTTCTGCAGCCAGGCTGTGTTCACTGAGTCTGTATCTTGTCAAGGATTTTCTCCGTTTTTTCTCAGTCATGATGGTCAGGTAATCTGCCATCGTGTACTGTCTGTTTAGGGCCAAATAAGTTTCTATTCTGCTTTTGGATTGTGTCAGTTCTCCAATATGTTTCATATTTTTCTTTTTGTTTTCTTATAATTTTGTTGGGCCAGATGGACTGAGGTCTGTCCTGAGCGCTGTCCTGAGGCGGAGCAGTGAGCTGCAGGACCAGCTGGCAGAGGGGACTCTTTCTCTCTCTCTCTCACTCCCTCTCTCTCTCTCTCTCTCTCTCTCTCTCTCTCTCTCTCCTCTCTCTCTCTCTCTCTCTCTCTCTCTCTCTCTCCCTCTCTCTCTCTCACCCTTCTACCTGTGCCTCTTCTCCCTGCAGATAGTGAAGGCAGGTGACACCAACCAGGATGGGGAGCTGGACTTTGAGGAGTTCACCCAGTATCTTCGTACCCATGAAAAACAGCTCAGACTTATGTTCCGCAGTCTGGACAGGAACAATGACGGTGTGTAGCAGCCCACAAAACACACCTGATATAAGTGATGGCACTTTGAAACTTGATACATTGAGAGACTTTGAAAATTTCTCAATACTCTTTTTTTCTGTCTTTTCCTCTGTCTTACTGTGTGTGAATGGTGAATATTTGCAGGTGAGATAGATGCGTCGGAGATCCAGCACTCTCTACACACTGTCGGTGTGGACGTCAGTCTAGAGGACGCCACCAGGATATTGCTAAGGTGTGTTATCAGTGTTTTGATGTCTCATATCTCATGTGTCATGTTACACACACATGAGGATCTAATGTAACTGTCCCTCGTGCTGTTTGGCTGACCATCCACAGTATGTAGAAACCTAGCTTGGATGTTAGAGGAAAGAGAGATGGATGAGAGCGGGTTTGTCATTCACATTATCAAGTGAGCACTCCCAGCACAGATGCTAGTTTACAACATGAAGGCCAATAACTTCCCACCTTGCCACTGGCCTCAGCATCAATAGGCTCATGGGACTCTCACCCTCCTGGCCTGAAACAAGCCTGCTCAGTAGTTCAGAAATAAATGTAAACCAATAATCATAGGCTAAAGGGATAGCTTATGGTTCAGGAAGCAAATTTCTATCAGCAAACAGTAAGCTTTATCATGTAACAATTAATATCAACAGCTGAGACGCTACTCATCATATAAAGCCCCGCTGTAGGCGATGAATTTGTGTAGATCTGCGGCCGCCTTGTCAGATTGGTTTCTTCTGTGTGTATTGACTAGTGGTTGCAAATGGGAGTTAATCACCTTTGTCCAACCCAAATATTTTCATATTCAAAGAGTTTAGATAGCTATGTAAATATCATCCTTGGGGCAAAATTAACTTTGCATCCAGACATGATCTAAGTGTTATCGTTTCTGAATACAGAGGCCACGTGGGGAGCCAGTGGTTGAGGTTTTGGGATGATGGCTGCACATCATGGTTGCTCTGATAATTAATCTAATCCTAGAAGCCTCCAAGTTCTTTCCAAATAATCTTCTTCCTTATTACCCTTTCCCAGTTCATCCATTTCCCTGCTCAGCTGCAGAAAGTTGCTCCATCACCAGCTTCCTCTTTTTAACGTTCTTGTTTTGTTCCATGCTGGTTTTGTTGCGCAAAGACTTTCACGACCTTCCTACACTTGCAATAACGCTGTGTCTAAGTGCTTACTGTGCTTCCTGGACTCCGTTTCTGCCCAATTGCTAGAGTCAGCGCTACACTTTTAACATTTATGTCTTAAAACTCTGTCAATTCTAGTCTCAGGTAAAATCATGACGTAAATCACCATGAAGCAACTTCTCACACATGTGAGCTAATCATAGTTCCTAACATCTCAAACGTTGTGTCTACATTAGTGATTCTACTTTCTACACTGGAATTTAGAACTTGTGTGTGTGTGTGTGTGTGTGTGTGTGTCACCCAGTATGGACAAGGACGGCACCATGACCATTGACTGGAATGAGTGGCGAGACCACTTCCTGTTTAACCCTCTCTATAACATGGAGGATGTGGCACGCCACTGGAAACGCTCCATGGTGAGGTCACACACACACACAAACACATACACACATACACATACACACACACTCACACACACTCTTTGAACAAGGAAACACATTGTCCTCCTCAAAAAAAACTTATAAAGAAGGCTTACTTGATTTACAAACTTTTTCACTTTTTCATGTAGAGGAACACAAAGGCGTAGGTCCTCTCTTTTATCATGCAGGCTTCTTTTTGTCATTATTTTCTATGGTAAAGACACATTGCATGTTTCTGACGGTGCTGAGAGCTTAGCATGTGTTAGTGCTCAGAGCATTGAGCTGCAGCCAAGCACTTCTCACAAACATCTGTTAAGTGATGCTTGCCAAACAAGTACAAATTCGGTGCAGTCCCACAGCGCATTAATGGCGATGAGGTAATTTTTGCTGAATACACAAAGAGGATCATGGGAACTGTGTGGAAAATTTGCTTTTAAGTAATCAAGAGTCATGGTTAAAGAGAGATAGTGGAGTGGTTAACTGACCTGCCTCTGGAGCCACTGACCTAGGATTTAATCTTTCCCACCTGTGTCTCCTCTACTCTGACTCCCTTTCTACCTTCCCACTTTCAATAAACAGTAGAAACACGAAAGGAGTCCACTGCCCACTCACCTTTAAAAAAAAAAAAAAAAAAAAAAACAATAATAGAAATTTTACTTAATTTGATCACATACTGCTCAATAAAGAACAGACACAACTCGTAGAAAATGATTTTCTCAAGTGCTGTAAACCATGATAAAGTGTGATAGTGCACATGTAGAGAAGGAAGTGTCTCACCTCTGACTGATGGACCCAAACTTCTTTCCTCACCCTCTCCTTATCATCCTCATTCTTCTCACCCCTCCCTCCATGGCTCCATTAGATGTTGGACATAGGTGAGCAGCTGACAGTCCCGGATGAGTTTTCAGACCAGGAGAAGAAGTCTGGCTTTGTGTGGCGGCAGCTGATGGCAGGGGCCATGGCCGGGTCTGTATCCCGAACTGGAACTGCTCCCTTGGACCGCCTCAAAGTCTTCCTCCAGGTCAGTCGGGGACAACTGGATCCCGGTCGTGGACTCTGTGATCTCAGCTCTCAAATCAGCCTGAACCACACACAAACAAAGGATCATTCACCAATTAATGTTTATATCTGAACGTTTTCTAACTCATTTTTGATCTATGACAAAGAGAGCTTTAAGAGAGCCTTGACGAACCTTCAGCCCCTGGAGACCATTAGAAGTACTGCTTTACACAAAGTCCCGGATCCATTTGATATGAACTTGTCTCCCTCTGCTCTCCCAGGTACACGGCTCCACCTTTGTTAAAGGGAACGTGTTGAGCGGTTTTCAGTCCATGTTGAAAGAGGGGGGGCTGGGCTCACTGTGGAGAGGCAACGCAATCAATGTTCTTAAAATTGCCCCGGAGACTGCTCTCAAGTTCACAGAAAGGTGGAGTAGATTGGAGACTTTTCCTTTATCCCCCTCTGCTCATCTTGATCACTACCTCAATCTTTCTCTCACTCTCTATCTCATGCTCCCTCTCTCTCTCTCCTATTTTTTTGATATTGTCATTTGTTCATCATCATTTTTTCCTGTGGGCTCACTGTTTTCTACCCTCCTCTCATCTATTCCCCCGGTCGACTTTTCAGCCCACCCCTTCCTTTCTTTCCCATCAGTTTCACCAGTCAGTATTATCATTTGTCATCCTTCTGTCATCATATAACTGTCTCTGCCTTTCTGCAATAACCCATTTTCGTAAATTCATCTCTCACATTTGCTTTTAAAATGAAAATGTTTCCAAAGTTGTCAAAAATATTTTTACTTAATTTTTTTCCATTGCTCCATAACTCTGTGTAGATCAAGCATGTGATGCGTGGCAGTAAAGAGGCAGGAAGTCTGAAGATTCATGAGAGGTTTGTTGCTGGCTCATTGGCTGGAGCCACAGCTCAGACAGCCATCTATCCGATGGAGGTAATACCAGGGTAACGCACACATACACATACACATACACACACACACACACACATTGACAGCGTAAAGAAAATGCTCTTTCTGGTTTGGACTGGACTGAACTCTTTTCTGTTTCTTCTCCTCCCTTTCTCTCCATCTTCCAATCCCTCTTCTTCACCCCCCTGTTTCCTTTTGATCTCTCCTCCTCCTCCTCCTCCTCTTCCTCCAAGGTGCTGAAGACCCGTCTCACCTTAAGGAAGACGGGCCAGTACTCTGGAATAGCAGACTGTGCCAAGCAGATCCTACAGAGAGAAGGAGTCAGGGCCTTCTACAAGGGCTACATACCCAACATGCTGGGCATCGTCCCTTATGCTGGCATCGACCTGGCTGTCTACGAGGTCAGAGGGACACACACACACGCAAACACACACACACACAACTCATACAGCACACACCTCCAGACTGTTCACCTCCTTCTCGCTCCCTCTGTGCTCCAGACTCTGAAGAATGCCTGGCTGCACAGGAACAGAAGTCTAGCTGCTGACCCAGGAGTCCTGGTGCTGGTGGGCTGCGGCACCATCTCCAGCACCTGTGGACAGCTGGCCAGTTACCCACTGGCGCTGATCCGCACCCGCATGCAGGCACAAGGTGAGAATATCTGTGCGTTCATGTGCTGATGGGAAAGTCCAACATCTGGGACGTCCAAGTCGGCTGCTAAACAGCGTTGCATTCATGTGCTATTTTGTTGGAAAATCAAACCCAGAAGACATCATTCAAACAGTTGTTGAGTTATTCTGGCTAGCTACAAACTTGCAATAAAGGAGCATCTATGTGTTTTCTTACTGTTGAAAAACTAGATTTTTTCGCCTTGTTGAGAAGGTAAAAGGTCATCATTGCATTATAACTCGGTTAGCAAAATTTTCTCAGTTTCCAACTTAATCATCTGACTTTGGAGGCCGTTCATGTGAAATTTCCAAGTAGGAAATTCGTTTTTCTATATAGCACACAAACACACAATATGTATGCTCATAGAAAGTATCAATATGTACAAAGAAACAGAAAAAACAAAGAAAAAATGACATGCCATCAGTGCAGAAACAGATTACAATCCTTGTAAACCGCAGACTTTTGGTGATTGCCTTTGCATTTTGTCAGCCTGTCATGATGTTAGGCCGTGTTGCTTGTGTTGTAAAATGAACAAATGTGTTGGTGGAGCTGATCCCTCTTTCTCCCCTCAGCCTCAGTGAAGGGCAGCCCACAGCTGTCCATGATGCACATGTTTCAGAACATTGTGATGCAGGAGGGCGTGACTGGACTTTACCGGGGAATCGTACCCAACATGCTGAAAGTCATCCCTGCTGTCAGCATGTCCTACGTCGTCTACGAATACACAAGGAAGGTCCTGGGGGTGGGAGTCGAAGACAGGAAGGGAGGGACAGGGGAAGAAAAAAAGGATAGATAGGGATATGGGATTGGAGTGGTGTGGTGTGGGGACTTGCATCTACAAGCACATACAAATCTGTTGGGAATGCATGAGGTCTTGGATTTGGACCATGGCCATGACTGAATACGCAACTCCTATGAACATAAATCCTGAGTTTGCAGGATGTAGGGAGGATAGGAAAGAAAAGAAACCATGGAACAACAGATCCTTTATCGTCGCCATAGGATCCAAGTAGTGTATACTCTGGTGTGGAAGCTTGATGTTTGGAAAACCTCACCTGAACTGGCAGCTGCTATGATGAGTGTTACCTGTGATATATTGCATGCAAAGCATGCCAACAGTTCATTTATGTGAAAGCTAACCAACTAGCTCCCCTGCTTCTGCACTTCTGGACTTGCTTGAACTTGCTTGAGAACCAACAGATAAAAGGTGCTGCGTGTGACCAGATTTGGAAACCATGTTATATTCCTACAGTACTGAACAATCCACAAGAAGAAATTACAACGTGACTTTTTCTCCCATGCATCATTAGGTCGCGCATTGAGAATGCTTTGGATTGACAGGAGGCGGTTCCGTCTCAATTTCTTCATCTCAGAATGAAGGAATCCTGCAGCAGCTCCACTCCTCTGGTCTCCAGTGGAATTATAGAATTAGGAAGTCCTTATAGTGACATGCCTTTAACAAATGTTACAAACAATCATGCCTACGAACAACAGACAATTGCTGATCTCAGCTCTCAAATGATCTCATGGACACAGCTGAAACGGTGAAAGAGGATGAGGAATAGAGAGGTGGTCAGCTTCTCTCTCCTGAAAGGATTACTAGGCTACTGCATAAAGCACCAAAGGACTTCAGATTTTACAGGAGTGAAATGGTCAAAGCCATCTGACTGAGCCCTCTGGTGTTGGGGAAAGTACTGTATGCTTGGAGGAATAATTGAAACCTCTCTTGCAGCGTGTTTATTTCTGATTCTTCTGATTCTATAAAGAGTGTTTCTACACACAGTGAAAGATGTGCGTGTGTATGTATGTGTGTGTGTGTGTCTGTATTCTGCATAAGGTAACCTTTTCATAGGAGTGCACAACATACATGTTTAAAACTATGTTTGAACTTTAATTGTGTCTATATTATGAATTCCCTGATGCCAATGAACAATTTTATTTGATCATAATATTTGACCATAATTGAAATCTGGTAATATTTATTATGGAATACATAAATGAATGCATGCATGGTGGTGCCTTGAATTAAAATAATGCCATGAAGCTTTTCTCTGAAGTATTTATGTTTTTCTTGTAGCTTATTTTATGCCTAATTAACTTAACATAATATAGAGAAGTATCAGCTAATTGAGGTGACTGTAGGCTAGATAGCCTAAAGAAAACATTACATTCATATTAACTCTTGGTCTCTATGAGAGCATTGATTGACTGCCACAGCTTAGCAAGAAGTCACACTTCTCAGCCCTGTTGCCTTTTGTGCTTTTGCCCTTATGGAGGTTGTGTACTGGCAGCTATGTGGGCAGCTTTAGCTAAGAACATAAATCAAACAGGATCTGTCCCTTCCAAAGGGTTAACTCAACATCATATTACTTTAGTGGAATAATAATTCTACTTCCCTGAATTTCCTGGATCAATAAAGTGCTATCTTATCTTATCTTTCCAGAACATGCAGATAAGGATGCCTCTTGGCAAGGATTTTTCCAAGCCAGTGCAACCATAATGAATCGAAAAAGGGGCACCTGAGATGCAGAAATGATCAATGACAAATATGATTAATCAGAAGTTTCTATATAGAATATAGTCACCAGTAACCCAGAATGAATGAATATGATGAAATAGCCTATGGAGTTTCTTTGATACAGTAGCCTATATTAAACAAATTTAACTAATATTTATTAATTTTTAAATTTGCACAGGACCGTGGGCCTGCAGGCTAAAGACCCTACAGTAGCACAATTAATTTTGATTGATGGTGTGTTTTGAAGAGCCAGACATTACTTTTCCATGTGTTTCTGCAACTGTGGACTATTGTGAACTATTTATTGTTGGCAAATCATTTTTTTATTAGCCATTACATGAATGAAATGCATTAAGCCATTGTTTAGATTCAAATGCTTTGAAAGTTTATTTTATTTTATTTATCAGATATATTGTTCAGGAGCCAAGCCATTCCCCACTCTCCCTCACAAAATGTAGATCTTACTCACACTGTGACATTTTTTACCTACCTATTGCAATTGGGGGATGGATGTTATACTTTAGAATTCATTATATTATATATATATATATATATATATATATTACTAAGTATGGTGAATATGAATATGATCGAGGTCATGCACCAAACCCCATTGTCTTCATGTGGTATCTACTGGCGAAATGGAAAATTGGCCAAGTTTCAAGTGGACAGGACTTTGATGTTTTACAAAGCTTTATCTTTCTTTTTTTTTTGTATCTCTCTTTTGGATTTATTTGCTGGTTTGGTCATCTTGGTGTCAAATCAAAACATTCTCTTGCCAAAAATAGGCTTCAATGTGACCAGCAAGCATGGGATTCCAGCTTTGCAGTTTGATCTATAGAAGAGGGAGGTGGAGAAGAAGGCAAACTCAGTCATGTCTGTCTGACCTCCTCATCCTCTTCACCCTGAATTAAATGCTGCTCCTTTTGGCCTGTGGGTTAGGTAGTTAACGTTAAGACAAACAGGAATAAACATCCATTCATACCTATGATGATGATGAATATTTTATGAATGACTTGAATAGGCTACTTGCTTCCCTGGGTCGTGATGATATATACAGTATACAGTGTATATATTTGGTAACACTTTACAATAAGGGTACATTAATTAAGGGTTAGTTAATGCTTAATAAGCAGTTAACTAATTTGTCTGGTAATCATTTACTAATGGTGTTCATGTTAACTAAGGTATTAATTTATACATGATTTAATAGTCATCTTTATAAACTATTAAATAATGTATAAATTAATACCTTAGTTAACATGAACACCATTAGTAAATTACACATTTGTTAACTGTTAATTATGGGTTAGTTAGTGTACCCTTATTGTAAAGTGTTACCATATATTTATATACTTACCATATACATATAGTTATCGTGTTTTATTATTGTTGTTGATAAACTTGGTTGTCTCCACTGTGTCATTGGTAACCATTTTTAGTAGGTTATGTTGATATGTTGATATATATTTTCTGTCTTCACAGTGCCATGCTGCAAAACCAATTGCCCCATCTGGGACAAAGATTGAACCTTGAAGTGTGTAATGTTTTTGTTGAGTGGAGCTTTGGTTCTTCCCCTCAAGGATCCTCAAAACATGATTCCTCTGTAAAATAGCGCCTAAACTGTGAATGGCTGGACGTAAACTGTCAATCAAGAACTCGTTTAAAGAAGGCTACATACAGATGGGCGTGTCAGTTTGTATTATTATCAAAGGTCCCTCAGATGCACTGATTGGTTATTTTAAGGAGGGCAGGTTGCCGGCGTGGTAGATCTCACCTCCTCAGCACACTGGTGTCCCCATCCTTTCCTTTCTCGTCTTCCCGCTTCTGCGCAACCCGACCCGGCCAGACCTAGCTAGCCTGCCCCCTGTGTGTCTACCCCGTGTGAGCAGCATGTCTGAATACGGCGCTTTGCCGACTAACGGGGCCGGTGCTGGAATAAAAAAAGACGCTTTTGCAGACGCTGTACAACGAGCCAGACAGGTAACAGTTACAGAGAGGGTGGTGGGCCAAACTCGAGGCAGCTAGTTAGCGGGTGGGAATAACGTTACTATACACACCAGCTAGCTTGCCAGCAAGCTTGGCCGCGCTTCACGTTAGCCTTAGCTAACCAGCAACAGGACCTAGTTAGCTAGCTAGCTAGCTAGCTACTTGGGCAATGCCAGTAGCCAGGCCATTCATTAGGTTAGCTAGCTTGCGATATTGCCGAATCAATGGACAGGACAGCGTGGTATAGACTGTGGGTTGCGGTCGGTAAATTGGATCAATCTTACATGTACATAAAACTACTTGTCGCCACCAAGATCGCTGGATTAGCTTGGTAGTTCGCACCAACGTTAACTCGCTAGGTCGTCCAAGTTGAGATAGGTAACGTTATGCTTGTGAAGTTTCTACCCGCCGACCCTAAATGTATGTAACCGTTTAGCAAACTTGCATGATCAATGGCGATACCATGGCATCATGACGAGGAAGGTCGACTGACTGACCAGATATATTAACTGTCAAAGGTTACTAATAAGTCATGTGGTGACTTGGAGATTTGATCTCAGTGCCTCTTGACTTAATCTCTTATGGTCAATGGCAGAGCGCTGTTACTGGATTTTGTACCAAGGTGTTGGTATCATCTGACGGTATCAAATGATTGTCCCGCTACATTCTAGCTACTTTAGTTGATGAAACCCGTAACAAACACAAACGGGATAATTTAGCTTATTTACAAGGCGCCAATTTGTTCTTTAGCTGTTAAACTGTCAGAGGTAATCAGGTTTTCTGTATTATAATCTGTAAATCGTGTGGCGTTGGCTGTGATCTCTTTATGTAAAATTACAGTTGAATTGGGTTAAAAGGTAACTTACTGATGCTTGTGAAGTTGAGATGTTGTCCTTTTTATTGTAATTTGTGCGGGTATTTCAAACAACTGGCTTTATTCAGTGTTCCTGTCTTTCCAGATTGCAGCAAAGATTGGTGGAGATGCTGTCCCCCCAATGAGCAACAACGGAGGAGCAGAGAGCTATCCATTCCCACCACAGAAACGATCACTGGAAGATGCAGGTTGGAAGTCAATACAAATGGGCATTTTGCACACATTATTTCGCTCACATTGCAAGATTTACCTAGTCTTTTCTTGTTTTCAGATCAACCAGATGCTAAGAAGTTAGCACCACAGAGTGACAGAGATTCTGCAATGTGTAGGTTAAATATACACACATGCTGCTCCTAGCACACACTCTCGGCTCATTTTCCATCACTAACCAATTTTTCTTTCCTTACAGCCATTGGAGCTCAGCTGGCTGCCCTGTCCCAACAAAGGTATATGATTGTTTTTTAGTGTTTCTTTTACATAAACACTTCTGGTGCTCATGGTTTTGACTCTGAGATAAGGAACTCAGTACATCTTTGTGTCTTACCCCTCTGCAGTGTTGTCAGGCCCTCCGCAATGACGGAAGAGTACAGGGTGCCTGATGGCATGGTCGGTCTCAGTGAGTACATGCACACACATTTCCCAGACCATATGCATGGTGTATGTAATGGTGTTTTGCACATGTTAAAGGTAAAACCTAACCTAACCTAACCTAAGCTTTTCACTGTGTCCTCTTCAGTCATTGGCCGAGGAGGTGAGCAGATTAACAAATTACAACAGGATTCTGGCTGCAAAGTCCAGATTGCACCTGGTGAGTTATGTGCTAACCCCTGATTGGTTAAATCAACAACAAGTATAATAGATTTTGTAGATGTTCTTGCATTGACACTTACATTATGTTTGTATGTATTTATTCTCAGACAGCGGGGGTCTTCCAGAAAGAAGCGTTTCTCTGACAGGAACAGTGGATTCCATACAGTAAGTTGGTGTTCATGCTAACAGTTAACACAGTGTATTTCTCAATTTCCAATGCAACTACTCTGGTCAACTCTAACTCTTTAAGTCCCCTTTTCTCTATTGCTAGTCTTCTAACCTTGTGTTCAGACTGCATGCAACACCATTAACAAGTCACTGGAAGTCCAGTCATTTCCTATGGAGCTGAGCGACCTGGGAAACTCGACCAATGTGTGGACAGTCAACAAGCTTGTCGACAACAAGCTTGTCGACAACAAGCTTGTTGGCTGTCAACAACCAATCTGATTTGCGTGCTCCCTTGTTTCCCTACCAATGTGATTTTTCATTCCTAGTAAGTGCAAAATGGGCGAGAAGTTGATTGCAGCCATTCAAAGCTTCCAAATTATCTACAGTTTTTTATTTGAAAAACTACGGAATAAATGTCTCAGAAAAAGAAGCATGGAGAATACCTAAATTAGCGCTTGTCAGTTCACAATTTCAAAACTACAACGATATGACAGGCAATACCAGAGCAGCAAAGAATACATGGTTTGCCTGTTCAAAACTTTGTAGCAGCACAAGCCTTTTGAACCGCCCACAGTCAGGGCATACAGACTGCGAGTGACTTGGTTGATGGGTCACTTTATACTGATTGCTGGTCTTGTGTTCCTCAGTCATTTTCTCACCTTTCTTTCATTTCAATTTGCCCCAGGAAAGCCAAGAGGTTTCTAGATGAGATAGTGTCAAGGGGTCGTGGCACTCCACCCTCCTTCCATGAGTCGACCAATGGGCAGGCAGGTTCCATGCAGGAGATGATGATCCCTGCAGGCAAGGCCGGCCTCATTATTGGCAAAGGAGGAGAGACCATCAAACAGCTGCAGGTGAGACTCACATGGTCTTGTACTGTAACACTGGATTGATGATCACTTCATTGTTAGTGTGGTGCAAGGTGTTGCTGCGGCACGGCTATTAGGAGAAACAATGGTTAGGAGAAGTGCTGGAATGACTTCTAGGTTGATTTACAATATAACATAATGGGAAAACCCTGCAGATTTTCTTTTAAGTGCAACGAGTGGACTAGGTCACATACTTGAGGAGAGATGCTGTTAATCTGTCATGTGTCTGTAATCAGTCTAATTTACCTCTTCCTTCTGCAACTTCCCAGGAGCGAGCTGGAGTGAAGATGATTCTGATTCAAGATGGCTCCCAGCCACCCAACATAGATAAACCCCTACGCATCATTGGAGATCCCTACAAAGTGCAGGTACTCTTGTGCACAGAGGAAATAGTCATTGCTGAGCAGGATTTTTTTTTTTTTTTTTTTTTTGCCACTGTTTCTCCTCCCACTTACAGTGTCTTCCCTTCATGTCACTTTGTAGCAAGCAAAGGAGATGGTCAATGAGATTCTACGAGAGAGGGATCATGCAGGTTTCGGGGAAAGGAGTGAATATGGATCTAGGATGGGAGGAGGAGGAGGAGGAGGAGGAGGTGGTGGCGGCGGCGGCGGCGGCGGCATGGATGTAAGTATTTTTCATGTGCGTGTTTGTAGAATTTAAATATGAAAAGCACAGTTAGAGGTAACTGCCATAGAAAAGGTCATGCCCCTCACTTGGCTACAGATGAGATCAGCTTTCATTACATCTTCCTGAACATGACTCAGAGTGTAGCCTCCTGGCTGGTGAATGTATAATGAATCTTGAGCGGCAGTTTAACTAGCGGGGTGACTCAGCAGCCACATAGTTATTGGAAATGTCTATTCTAATTCTATAGGTGCCTGTGCCTCGCCACTCTGTGGGAGTTGTGATCGGCCGGAACGGGGAAATGATCAAGAAGATCCAGAACGATGCTGGAGTGAAGATACAGTTTAAACCAGGTGAGCGCTCCCAATATTTCGGAAACTTAAAATGCATCATATTTCATTACATTTCATAGATTGAATTAGACTCTTGTCCTCATCTTGCTCTAAGTTGTATTAATGTAGGGAACAATTACACGTTAATATACATGTTTGTTGTCCAGACACATATCAAAGATGCATGTGCCTACACATATTAAGCTTGACACACACAGCTTGACTTAGTGCTGTCCTCTGGTCTTACACTAAGGACATCACAAAGCTGTTTTCAATGCACTTTTACCTCAGCCTACCCCTAACCAACATGCACCTGCCCACTCTTGTTTTTAACTCTACTGCTGCTCATAGGATTTCAGTGGTTTTTATGGCACATGTTTGCCACTAACTGCATAATTGCAATCTGAATATTTAATGGTACCTGCCAGAACAGGCATAGGCAACCATGTGCCATGGAGGCCAACAGTCTGCCTGATTTCATTCTAACCAAAGACGACACCAGGTGATTTCACTGATTAGCACACCTTCAGAGAGGCGGGAACTATTCAGTGTAGGAATGAAAACCTGCATACACTCGGTTCAAAATGCAGCAGCTAGGATATTAACAGGTTGGTAGCGCTATAGTTCCATGTCACTCAAACTTCAGTGAAGCTAGTCAAAACTCCCCAGCTGAATGTTACAGAACTGTCAACATTTAGACCTGTAGGGATGGGAATTCTTCTTCTCCTCCTCTTCCATTCCCTCCTCTTGACATTTTCTTTGGCTCTGAATCTCTGTATTCCCCCCCCAACCCGTTCTTTTGTCATCCCTTACAGATGATGGTGCAGGTCCTGATAAGATTGCCCACATTATGGGTCCTCCAGACAGATGTGAACATGCTGCCTCCATCATCAATGACCTGCTACAGAGCATCCGCGCCCGAGAGGAGGGTGGACAGGGGGTAGGTACAGAGTGGAGAGGCAGGTGTTTGAGACTAGTGATGTTGTTGAATTGCCTGCATTGAGTTTGCACAGGGCCTCCTCCAGCTGCACAGTTCAAGGTACTTCATAGACTCCATTATAGCAAGGCTAAACTTTCCAGATTTTACCCAGATAGACTAGATGATCGATGTAATAGATGCTCACAAGCCCCCTGTGATTTGACTCGCATGTTCTGGTCGTTCCCCAAATTGACTCGATTCTGGCAATCATTTTTTGATGCGGTCTCAGAAATTTTAGGAATTAAAGTCCCTCCATCCCCTCATGTAGCTATCTTCGGTAGACATCCAGATGAAGTCACTACAACAAATATCCAAACCAATGTTATCGCGTTCATCTCCTTGATTGCCCGTAGGAAGATTCTCCTACTATGGAAGTCCACCCTGCCACCTTCATTCAAATCTTGGCTGCTCAATACTGTCTCTCCTAAAACTGGAGAAAATTCAATTTCCTCTCATTTTACTCTCATTGGAGACCACTGATCAATTATGTTGATCAGCTCCCCCCTGGTAAGGTGTCAAGTAGTGGTGCGTCTTGTGTCTGCCTGCATTGAGCGCGGGTCTTGCTGCCTGTCTGCCACACGGCCCCTGTATCAGATCCCTGTGTCTATGTGTATACGAAGGCTCTGCGTGGGCAGTAGTGCACATGCTGTCTTCCGGCTTTATCTCCTGAGCTTCGGATCTTCGATAGTCCAGAGTGACGGCCTGAATGTCAGCAACTATTAACTCTTCTTTTCTAGTGTTTGTTTATGTGTCTGTATTATAATTTTCATTTCTGTAACTGTGTCAAGAGGACTGTGGGGTGGGAATTATCTGTGGAAAATAGAAAATACCTGTTCTTTTATAATTGTACTTTTGTACTATATTCTTGTGCTAATAAAAATATTGTGGAGTTTGCACAGGGCTTTCTACTGAAGAATATTTAAACCTGATGCATGGTGTGTTTCCTCTCCAGGGCCCCCCAGGTCCTCCCGGTACAGGAATGCCGCCTGGTGAGCGAGGCAGGGGTAGAGGCCAGGGGAACTGGGGTCCTCCGGGAGGAGAGATGACCTTCTCCATCCCAGCTCACAAATGCGGGCTTGTAATTGGCAGAGGTGGGGAGAATGTCAAGTCCATCAACCAACAGACGGGTGCGTTTGTGGAGATATCACGTCAGCCGCCGCCAAACGGTGACCCAAACTTCAAACTGTTCACCATCCGGGGGTCCCCACAACAGATCGACCATGCAAAGCAGCTGATAGAAGACAAGATAGAGGTACACACAAATGTCTCACAGAGCAGAAACACAGTTTAGCTCATAGGGCCAAAATAATTAATAATAGAAACAAATTTTCATACTTGTGTCTTGTCATCCTTTATTACTTGTACAATAATCAAATAGACTTTTGATTCAGAATGGAACAAAAATGAAGAGATCATTGTAGGATATACATACATTTCTCACCTCTTTTGATTTTTATGTAACGCAGTACCATACTAGATTGAATAGTCTCTTCCCTTTTGTCTTTGTCAGGGTCCCTTGTGTCCAGTGGGCCCTGGTCCAGGAGGCCCAGGCGGTCCAATGGGTCCCTATAATCCCAACCCTTACAACGCAGGGCCTCCTGGTGGCCCTCCACAGTAAGTACAACACACAGAAAACATTTTGATGCCAGGTTTTTGAAGCTTCCCTCTAATAAGACTGCTTGATATAATTAAGCACCTTATGTCTTTCATGTGCCTCATGACTATGTCCTTTCCCTCTCTACAGCGGAGCCCCCCCTGGTGGTCACCAGTACAATCCTCAGGGTTGGGGAGGTGCCTACCAGCAGTGGCAAGCCCCAGCTCCACATGACCCCAGTGAGTCTATTGCTTGTTATCTCTCTCGTTATCTCTTGGAAACAGGAAAAAAGGGATAAGGGGTCGAACACTTTTTTCCCCCTTTTTTCCTGTACTTGTTTCTCTCCTTTAGCCTGTTCCCAGTCTTATCCTCATGTCCGTATCTTTTCTGTGGATCCCTCCTTCCTCCCTAACTTGTCTTTTCCCCCCTCCTAGGTAAGGCAGCAGCAGACCCCAACGCAGCATGGGCAGCCTACTATGCACAATACTACGGCCAGCAGCCAGGGGGCGCTGTGTCAGGCCAGGCTCCAGCAGCTGCACCTGCAGCACCAGGGGACCAGAGCCAAGCAGCGCAGACCCCTGGGGGCCAGCCGGACTACACTAAGGCTTGGGAAGAGTACTACAAGAAGATGGGCATGAGTAAGTGGGATCTGTTGACACATAATTTTGTTGGAGTGTACTTTAAATTTGGTTTACCTATGACCTTGTAAATATGTGGTTTGGATGGGTAAAATAAAAGTTTCTCGCTACCATGTTATTTCCTGGTTACTTGGGATGTTTCTGATTTGAAGTGCATCTCTTACTCAAATTGCCTGTGTGTATGTGCTTGCAGCCCAGCCTGGTGCAGGGGCAGCAGCAGCAGCCCCAGGAACAGCAGCAACAGCAGGAGGAGCGGCTGCAGCTGGAGGCCAGCAGGACTATAGTGCAGCCTGGGCTGAGTACTACAGACAACAGGCCGCCTACTATGGACAGGCAGGGCAGGCCCCTGGACAGGCAGCCACGCCACAGCAGGGACAACAGGTAGCACATTCATGTACACACACACACAACCAGTGTCCAGAATTAACTCACCTGCCAAGTGCTGGGAAGCCAAGTTATTTTAGGCTTTTTTTTTTTCTTTCTTTTTTTTTGGCATTTCTGACTATTCGATAGTTTATAGTGAAGAAAGACAGGTAAGACTGAGGAGAGAGGGGCGATGACATGTGACTATGGTCCTGGTCTGGATTTGAACCCAGGACATCCCAGTTATGTGGTATGCATAATATATATTTTCATAGAAATATGTCACCCTACTTGTTTTCAGTGCTATTTTGAGTATAGGTCCCGTGTGAAACAGTTAATATAGAGACAAGCAGATTTAGAGTTTTAATTAAAAACATGCTCACCCACTTATGCAATGGATATTTTTTTGCATCTTCATGCATTTTTTTCTTTTGGTGACCTCACCCTGGTTGCATTCCTGTGTCCCCATGTGGGAATACCATTTAAGTTTTCAACTAATGTTAGGCTAGATAACCATCCAGGCAGCGGAAAAACAGATGTTTAGCTGCTACCACTTTGTGCAGAGACAGAGTAACAGGCAACAAAAAAGAGTCATTGTTTTGCTTTGATTTGATTGGCTCATGGTCAGAGCGTGTACAAGGGTCAGCAGGGACAAAGTGTATATATAGCAAGCAAAGACCAAAAACATTCAAATGTTATCGTTTCAAAAAACGTTTGTGTGACCGTTACTGATATATCCGCCAAAGGTAAATTTTACCAGCAGTTGGCACTTGGCAGGTATTAATTTTGGACCCTGCACATAACCACACATGTATTCATGTACTCGCAGCATAGTAGGAGAATTTGCACATCTTCAAACACAAAGCAAAGACCGATTTTAAAATCCAGCATGTTTGTGATGTCTCATTTCAGGCCCAGTGAATTTGAGTGGCTCGGTCTTCTGCTTGGATGATCTCTTGGAGGGCTGTTATGGTTCTCTGGACTTAAGGCTCTTTCTTTCATGTTTTGTTTTGTTTTTGTTTTTCTGTCAAGAGATTCTCCTTTGGCTTTAATCACGAAAGACCTTGATTTGCTCATCCACCCAGGCATCTTCCATTCCCGACCTTCTCCTTGTCCAGTTTTAATATAAAATCAAAATTGAAGAAAGGGAAAAAGGAAACCTGTTTTGCTGATGAATTGAGCAAAGCGCCAAATAACTACTTGGGTTACCATTCAGTTTGTTCCTTCACTTCACTCACACCTTGTCACCACATCTGATGAAATGAAAGGGTTTTTTATTGTGAAAGGGAAAGCATTTTTGCTTGCAAGCTAGCACAACGGCATCTGTACATGGACTCACATTTATGTAGCCTTTTGTTTTTTTCTTTTCCCCAATTTCCTGAGGGCGAAAACTGTTGTCTAGCAGTATTTTGATTAGTACAAAAATTGATTATGTTTGTAAAAAAAAAATATAGCAAATGTGTTTTTGGTCTTTTTTTTTTTGCTCTTATAGCGTTTTTAAAACTTTGATTCTTTTGAAACATTCCCAGTGTTTAAGTTGCAGGTGTTTTTCTCCCTGCTAAAATGTTTAATTTTTGTTTTCCATTTCTTAGTTTCAAAAAGGGGGGCCATGTGTATCCGTCTGTATACAGTGTATGCTACTGAACAGAAAAATGTGTGCAAGTTGGCTATCTTAAGGCACTAACTATCCTACAGTATGTTGGTCGTGTGTGAGCGAGTGTGTGAAACTCATGGCCCTCTATTTCTATTCACAACTTTATTGTTGGAAGACCTTGGTTTATTTTGTTCCAATAGGTCATGTTATTGTATGCTGATTTTTTTAATGTTATTTTTTACTGCTTGTTTTTAAATACTAAACAATAAAAACATTCAAATACAGTGGTTTCTTGTGTGGTCCTTGCCAACATTGTATTTTTAACTGCTTGTTCTCCATGTTAGACCCATAACCTCAAGTCATTATCAGCCTGGTAAAATATATACTGTTTCCTATGGTGAAGGTGTTGGTGATAAAATAAAATAATTGCCTTTGTGGTAACTATAGGATGTCACCTCTGCTGTGCCCTGCCTTTGTTTTGTTGATTGATGTGCCCACCAGCCAATGGGAGAACTCCTCTACAGACTGTGAGCCAATCGGGAAGGCCTTGTGTCCAACGTTAGAAAACAGTCCAGTGGGAGATGGCGCCCAGCTCGAAATCAGAAAAGGACGATAACAAACAGAAATCTCAAAGAAAACATAAAGACCATGTCGTCAAGCTTCTCACGCGTGGGAAGGTACGCATGAACCCACAAAATGCGTGGCATAATACACAAGCCAAGCGAAAGACTGGTTCAGAAATACTGTAAGAAGTCCTCAGTGCCTCTGTCTGTGCAGAGGCTAGCTTGCTAACTAGCTAGCTAGATAACTCAAGATACAGTCGTAACATCCACGATTCTTCGTAAGATTATTGATCGTGCTTGGCAGGTGGCTAATTAATGTTACTAATTGTGAAAACCTGCACTGTTTCGTGGTTTCCAGCGCTGTTTCTTGGTGTCGGTCGCTCTTGGCTCAGTGAGCTAGTACTAGCTAACCAGGCTCAGAGACATCTGAGTGTAACTGCATAATGTTAGCTTGTTAGCTTTGCTAGCTATTAAAGCTAATGTTAAACAACTTTCTGTTAATTTGCTCACTCGACGCTGGCTTTAGCCATGTCGCTGGATTAACTTGCAGCGCTTGGCAGTTTAACAATCCAAATGTAGCCTTCAGACTTAAAGGCACTGCACCATTTTACTTAATAAACAAGTGACTTCAATAGGCCCAAACATATTCGATGTCTTATTCTGCTGGACAGTTAATGGGAACTTCCTGTGTTGTTTAGCTTGTATTGTATCCAAAACCAGGATCAGTATTGAACCTATGTCAATATATTACCAAGACCTTAGTGTTTAACTCATTTCTATGCTTCATGTTGACTCAGTTTGATCCTACATGTATCCACACACTTCTCTCCAGCTTACCACTCTCATCACTCTTTTCTGCCCCACAGCTGTCAGGTCACTTTTCTCAACGCCTGTTCAGGAAGCTCCCACCTCGTGTGTGTGTCCCCTTGAAGAACATTGTCAGCGAGGAGTTCCTTAGAGCAGGGTCAGTGTGTGTGTGTGAGTGTGTAAGTGGACGCTAAGCATTCAGGCCACTCGATACAAAACATGTCTTTGTCTGAGTCTTTGCCGTGTGAATCAGTATTGTGTTTAACACAGGACTTTGATATCCTATCATGATGTGAGCCTGCTAGTAGTCATTCTTTTCCCACTGAGTGTTTATCATGTCGAATGTGACTGAAGCTGAGCCATGGATTACAGTAATGCATACTCTGTTACCTCTTTGGTTCCAGGCACATCTTTCTTGGCTTCACCAAATGTGGACGCTATGTTCTGTCCTACACCAGTGATTGTGGAGAAGATGATGATTTCTCTTTCTATACCTACCATCTCTATTGGTGGGAGTTCAACCTGCACAGCAGACTCAAACAGGTAAGAAATGTACACACTACCTGAAATGGCACCAGGGCCAGAGTGTATTCATTCAAGATATACTGTATATATATATACATATAAGTAAATGGAAGACTCCAATTAGATGTATTACCATGCAGGAGGATGCATGGATTATAATCATAGAGAATTCATGTTTGTGCAACTGTTATGTTAGAGGTCAGCTGAATGTAATGATATCTTGTCCTTTATCTAATCTCTTCTTGCCTCTCTTTTTCTTTTTCTCTCCAGGTCCACCATGTGCGACTTTTTGCAGGAGAGGAAATCTACAGTGACCTGTACCTTACTGTGTGTGAGTGGCCAAATGACCACTCCAAAATTGTCATCTTTGGCTTCAAGTAAGACATAATCAACTCATCCATCAGTAGTCAAATGAAGCTGATTTTGCTAGAATTGTATTGTTATGTGTATGAAATGATAACTCATGAGCAAGGTTTGAAGCTACATGTGTGTTAACGTGTGTGTGTGTGTCTCTGCCTGCCAGTACGCGCAGTTCAAGCTCAGTCCTGATGAACCTTATGATGAGTGATGAGAACAACAGAGACATCTACATCACCATTGCTTCCATGCCTCCTCCTAAACCTTGCTCTCGCTGCTGTCCAATTCCTTCAGCCACTACTATACGCACAGGTAAACACACACACAACACAACACAAACACACACTACCGTGTTGACCAAACAACGTCTACCATATGCAGAGGATCACACAAACAGACACATCACAAACCTGTGCCCTCTCTCTCTTGTCTTTCCCCTGCTCTCTCTCCAGGAAGTGGTGAGTGTCTGGAGCATGGCTATGTGCTCAACAGCAGGTACCAGGTGGTGTATCCCTTCCCCACCTTCCAGCCAGCTTTCCAGCTGAAGAAGGACCAGGTCATCCTGTTAAATACCAGCTACTCTCTGGTGGCCTGTGGCATCTCCCTCTGCCCAGGTAACACACACACACACACACACACACACACACACAGTAGTATCAGCATATTTCTGTTTCTTTTTTTCTGGATGGGCAAATTTGTCACCATCCATTTAGCCAATTAGAGGCGTTCTATGTTTTGGAAAAAATAGTGGCGAACACAGAGACAACGGTACGACCGCAAGAAAAATAAAATGGAGGAAGCCTGGTATAACTTTGGGATGGTTGTAGGTGTTCCAGGTCAGTTTCTTATTTAATTTATACTGTATAGTCTTCCTTTTTTTCTGTGAAGTAGCGCTGTTTAGAGCAAAGCCTTCCTGTACTTCTGCCTTGCCCACCATGTTGACATGTTGTCAGCTCAATCTATCCGTCAATAATTCTGTCCGTTTTCTGATCGATCAGTGTGGCTGCTGCCTTACAGTGTATCTCTCTCTCTCTCTCTGTGTCTCTCACAGGCGAGCAGGGTCAGTCATCTCAGATCCTCTACACAAAGGGAGCAGCTCCCCTGTCAGGTCAAGCCTCCGCGTCTTTCTCCTCCACCTCGTCATCCTCTTCTTCCGTGCTACCTCAGGGATCGCCCGAAACCAGACTGCCGTCCAGCAGGCCCAGTCCTTTTCCCCTGTCTCCCAGCCAGTCACAGGCAGCCGTGCGAGCCAGGGAGTTTGCCGCTGACCTCTTCAGGCGGGCCCAGGGAGGAGGAAGAGAAAACGAGGGGGAGGGAGAGAGGAGAAGAGCGGACAGTGCCGAAAAGGAGGTGGTGCACATTCCGGCGGACAAAGGGATAAGCGTAGAGACTCGGAGAGAGGAGGACGATTGTAGACGGAGGAGGGAGGATGAGGACAGACGGACTAGTTTACCACAACCCTCGACGTCAGGTGGGAACCACAGTTTGCCGCAGTGCTCGGAACAGGTGATGTCTCCAGCCTCCTCCTCGTCTTCGTCCCCTCCGACCCCATCCTCATCCTCGTCGCAGGAGGCAGGCCCCAGTGAGCCTGGGTATGTCAACTACACACGCCTGCACTACCGCCTCCAGCAGCCGGGGGCAACAGAGCAGAACGCAGGAGGTGAGAGAGAGAGAGAGAGAGAGAGAGTGAGTGAGTGAGTGAGGGAGAAACGGAGAAAGAGACAGAAGATAATTTATTTTTAAAAACTCCTATCAGGTCAAGTCTGAAGCTGCTGGTCGATGTGTGTCTCTCTTCCTCTACTTCTCTCTCTCTAGGTTATGAAGACGATAAGGTTCAGCTGCCTTTCACAGTCACTGATCTGAAGGGACGGAACCTGCAGCTGGTCACCGGGCCGCACAACGGGCAGGTTTGTGTTCGTGCCAGTACTTGCTCTTTAACGTTAGTTACAGTGTATCCTCGATCCAGCAACTGTTATTCATCCACACTCCGGTGTAAAAGATTAAAGGATAAGGCCGGTGTTTTTTAATGCATTGCTTACCGTCAACAAATCCTATGAAAATAACAAAATCAACAATGCGTTTGCTCTACTCCCGTTACTTTCTGACTTCCCACGTACCGTTTTTAGCCGTCAACCCGGAAGTCACTGGCTCCAATTGTAAGCTAAAAACCTTGAAATAAAAGCTCACAAAGACATAGTTTCAATTTTAAAAATTGCTAATTGTTACCATGAAAAGTCAGGCTGTTGTAGTTAATTCCAAATCAAATTCAAATGGGAACAAATTCTTCATTATGCCAGGGACTATTTCGATGAAATATGTTGCCCAGAGCAACGGCATGGCTCTTTGATGTGTTTTTAATCGTTTTTTTAAAACAATGGAGTTCTATGGCTGCTGGGACATGGCTTCATTGGGCACCGGCTACATGGGCGAGACTTGTTGGCAAAACAAAATCATTGCTGATTTTGTTATTTTCATAGGATTTGTTGACGGTAAGCAATGCATTCAAAAACACCAGCCTTATCCTTTAAGTACAAAAACTATTTATTTACTATAGGTGAATCCACAAGGTGGTATTTAATATCTAATAGAGGAGTAAAGTTGAATAACTAGGTAAAACAAATGTTAAGATAGACAAGTGACAACTGTTTGGCTCCTATCTACTTGTTTTTATAACCTACACAAATAACCATTATATTCCAAAAGTAAACAGACACATGTGCAATAGAAAACTGTCAAAGGAGATTCTTAAAGAGACAGTAACTACAATAAATTGTGATTAAAGTTTCAGTACAAGGAACTAGGGTGTACTACACTAACCAAACAGGTAAATAATTATCATCTACAGTTAATGAGAGAAATTAAGACTATAATTACAGTAAAGATAAGGAAGGAAAAAACATACAAGTAATCTAATATAGGTTTGGCTCCTACACCTTGCATGGGAAGAAAGAAACAGGAAGAAGCATTGCTGTTTGAATATATTTTTAAACTCAGTAAAAGATGAGAGTTTGTGTGTTTTCTCCTGGTACTGGTGGTGCTGGAGAACAGGTGTGAGTTAGGGCGATGTGTTTTGTCTCTTGCAGAGTGTGTGTGTGGAGCAGTTGACTCTGGACTTTGAGTATCTTATCAATGAGGTGATCAGGAGCGACGCTGCCTGGGCCCCTCAGTTCTGCTCCTTCAGCGACTATGATGTTGTGATATTAGAGGTCAACACAGGCACACACACACACACACACACAGACATTCATTCTCACACAATCTGTCTTTCTCTCTCTCATAGTGCAGTAATCATTTGTGTTATTTATTAACTGTCAATCTGCTCAGATTTGTCCATAATTATTTCTCCCCCTCACACCTTGCTCTGATTTGATTAATTTCTTAATATTTCAGATTCAGAAAATGAGAAAGAAAGAAGAAAAAAAATTAAAGTGTAATCAGACCTGCAGTAATTTATTCAGTCAGCTATCAAATATAATCAATTCTGTGGACACAGTTGAAATTATTCGTCCCTTCATAACACACAAACAATTATTGACTTTCAGAGCAACAGGTTTCCCTCTGGTCATGAAACTTCTGGAATATCATGGTAAATTCCAGACAGGGAACGTCTGGGAATTTGATAAATTCTCAGGGGAAGTAAGGAAATATCAAGGAATGTTACAAACCAGTCACTTTACAGGAATCTACTAGAATGTATTTTCAACTTTTTTCACACATTCATTGCATTAGATGGTTCAGCTGTTTTTATACATTGCACAGTCACTTCTCCACAGTAAGCCCAACTGTAGTGGAAACCAGACTGGTTGTCCCTTAAGAACTGAGCTGAAAAACAACATTAACACACCAGGAGGCAAAGAACATTTTTAGGTCATGAAAGCACTCTGACTTAGTTAGGGAGAGTCATGGGAAAGTCATGGAGTTTTACATCAGGGCCACGGTGGAAACCCCGCAGTAATATGTGTACTTGGTGTGTATCAGGTGTGTCCGGAGACCAACACTGTGATGATCAACATCGGCCTGCTGCTACTGGCCTTCTCCAACTCGGACGAGGAGCACTGCAGGTACCCGTCCTCCACACTGCTGTTCACCACTGTCCGTTATTCACCTTCAGCACTCTATCTGCCATTCCTGTTTGCTTATCATCTGTCAATAGCTGTGAATGCCTTTGGTCTTTGTATCTGCTGCTTCATTAATAACCATATATGACATTATTCTGCCCTCAGTAACCTTTTTTTTCTCACTTTTTATTTTTTTTTTTACAATGTTTTTTATTGACTTTTCACATATATCATATACATATGGACACAAAATTATAAAACGGAGCTATAGTTCTCACATATTACATATTAAGCAGGTAAAAAATAAACATACAAAATAAATGGATAAATAAGAGTAAATAAATATATAAAAGTTAAAGTAAAATAGTGCAGCAAAGTAAAAGTTGACTGTACATTCTCACCTTCAAGAAACTCTAATAAAGGATTCCATATTCTTGTAAAGTCCATTCCATTGATGTCAGTCTCTCTAATGCAAGACAAGATGGCCTTTCTTTTACCCATGTGTCTACAGAAGGCACATCCACCTTTTTCCAAAAAATAGCTCCTGGCCTGAAGAAGTCTATCAAACATAACTGTTTCAAATTGACAATAAAGTCCTCCGGATATATTTTTTTCCATCCTTTTTGTTCCCAGGCCAAACACCTACCATTCCAACCTGCAGGTCAGCTGGGACCTCAACACAGGAGTGTGCTGCACTGTTGGCGTCGGTGACCTTACAGAGGTCAAGGGTCAGACTAGGTGAGGACCCCCTGCCTCCCTCTCCCCTCCCTCCCCCCTCTCTCTCTCTAGCTCTGTTACGCTCTCTGTTCAGTTCCATCTGCTGAAGCCGTCTCTCTCCATCTCTCTGTCAGTGGGAGTGTGTGGAGTTCTTACAGGAAGTCCTGTGTGAACACGGTGATGAAGTGGCTGGTTCCTGAGAGCAGCTCCCGCTACATCAATCGCATGACCAACGAAGCTCTGCACAAAGGTGAGTTTTACTTGTATACACACACACACACACACACACACACACACACACACACACACACACACACACACACACACACACACACACACACACACACACACACACACACAAGAGTTCTGATATCTAACACAAAACCTCCAATAAAGACCGGGTCTCTAAAATACATGTCAGATTTACCAAAAATCAGTCTAAATTTGTGTAATGTTCATAGCTTAAAATATTATTAAAATTCTTACAACATCACAAAATATATTACCAATATTATCTCGTTGCCATGGATACAGGCACTGCTGTGAAAGCCTTGAAATTCATTAGGCAAACATAACTCTACTGCTCGGATCGCTGTACAGCATTGCTCCTGTTTGTTAGTCAATACATGACACAGAGCTTTTTTTGCATTCACTCTTGTGGCTTTGGCAATTTTTGTTTTTATTCCATTTTGACCAGTTTGTTCTGATAGCGTACTGCTACATTAACAATAATAAATCAAATTTTTGATCAAGTAGTTCATTGATTTGCATGATTATTTCAGCCAGATATTCATTAT